>NC_068436.1:12144881-12157381 GCF_023373465.1 Oncorhynchus keta | reverse complement strand
TCCGTCTAGACACCGTTGCCCTAGAGCACACAAAAAACGATACATACCTCGAGCTAAACATCAGCGCCACAGGTAATTTCCACAAGGCTGTGAACGATCTTCGAGACATGGCAAGAAGGGCCTTCTATGCCATCAAAAGGAACATAAAATTCGACATTCCAATTATTTGCCCTTTATGGTTGTGAGGTCTGGGGCCGCTCACCAACCAACAATTCACAAAATGAGACAACGCCATATTGAGACTCTGCATGTAGAATCATGCAAAAATATCCTCTGTGTACAATGTAAAACACCAAATAATCCATGTAAAGCAGAATTTGGCCAATATCCGCTAATGATCAAAATCCAGAAAATAGCTTTTAAAATCTACAACCACCTAAAGGAAAGCGATTCCCAAACCTTCCATAACAAAGCCATCAGCTACAGAGAGATTAACCTAGAGAAGAGTCCCCTAAGCAAGCTGGTCCTGGGGCTCTGTTCACAAACACAAACAGACCCCACCCACAGCGTCCCAGGACAGCAACACAATCAGACCCAGATCATGAGAAAACAAAAAGATAATTACTTTACACATTTGAAAGAATTAACAAAAAAACCCAGAGTAACTAGAATGCTATTTGGCCCTAAAAAGAGAGTACACAGTGGCAGAATACCTGACCACTGTGACTTACCCAAACTTAACGAAAGGCTTGACTATGTACAGACTCAGTGTGCATAGCCTTGCTATTGAGAAAGGTCGCTGTAGGCAGACCTGGCTCTCAAGAGAAGACCGGCTATGTGCACACTGCCCACAAAATGAGGCGGAAACTGAGCTGCACTTCCCACCTGCCTAATGTTTGACCATATTAGAGACATATAGTTCCCTCAGATTACACAGATCCAGTACGAATTCGAAAACAAACCCAATTTTGATAAACTCCCATATCTACTGGGTGAAATACCACAGTGTGTCATCACAGCAGCAAGATTTGTGACCTGTTGCCTCAAGGAAAGGGCAACCAGTAAATACAACCCATGTTTATGTTTATTTATTTTCCCTTTTGTACTTTAGTTATTTGCACATAATATGACATTTGAAATGTCTTTATTCTTTTGGAACATTTGTGAGTGTAATGTCTACTATTAATTGTAATTGTTCATTTCACTTTTGTTTATTATCTAGTTCACTTGCTTTGGTAGTGTTAACATGTGTTTCCCATGCAAAATAAGCCCGTAATTGAAATTGAACTGAAATTGAGAGGGAAGAGAGAGAGAAGAAAGAGAGAGGAGAGAAGATAGAGAGAAGAGAGTGAGGGTTAGAGGGGAGAGAGGGAGAGAGAGATGAAAGAGAGAGGGATAGAGAGAGAGATAAAGAGAAAGAGAGAATAATATGGATAGAGTCTGTCTGTCTTTCTGTCTCAGCACTGTCTGTGTCTGCTTTGAGCCAGGGTAACTTATGACTGCTCTGCAGCTCCAGCCCCCAGGCAGGCTGATGGACAAGCTGACAGACTGCCTCGTCATTCAGGAAAAACACATCGCAGCCAGAGATAAGGGTCTCCCTCCCCTGACATGTGACAGTTGATGCTGATGCATTTGAGCTCTTTAGTCAGGATCATAGTGAGACCATATAACATTACAATACATTATAGCAGCATCATAATGTGTTTTACCTGTCGCCTGGTGGTGTTACCAAGATGCTTTAAGGTAAACAATAGGAGAGACGCAGTACATACTGTTTTTGAGCCATAGCCTGATAGGACAACAACATGACCCGAGAGAACATAATACTGTAGTCAGTGATGCCCCACTGCGTTTCCTTGGTGGTCCTCACCATTAGCCGCCATTATGTACAAATGTACAGTCCTCAAACCAATCCAATTATCAGTCTGACCCCTCTGTGTGATTCACTGCCACCCTTCCCAATTACACTGTCCCACAATATACCACCACACAATGGCCGTCTCACAGTGGGCTTGAACAGGAAGACTCTGTGGCAGAGCAGAGGATGAGAGGAGAATAAGTGATTTGTTTAAGCCGTGGACAGTTTGGAGGATAGGAGGATGCGTGGGTTGTGAGGAGGGCCGGGGGAGACATGGGGGGGGGGACAGTCTGATGACTCCAGAATCATGAGGGCTGTCTGGTGGTGGTGGAATCCCATGTATAGATAGCCTCCCTCTGAGAAGAGATAGAGACAGAGTTACCCCAGTCAGAGCTGTAGGTTAGACTCTCCCCTCCCCCTAAGTGGCTCCAGGGTGCAGCAGAGGAGACAGTGGCTGGCCCACAGAGGTGACCCGAGTCACTTATCCACTGCCCCGAGGTTGGGCCTCTAACCTAACCACACTGGCCTGGCCTACCCCACACAGACTAAATACTGACGGGCTGTTAGATTCTAGGCTAATTAGGTTGAAGGATCGCTCTGGTACCGGTGCAACAGATAAGTAAACTGTAGCTGACAAGTAAACAAACGATTGAAATTATGGAATTTATGCATTCCATGCTAAACAATGCAAGCCATTCGTGCATGCAACTCCCCTAGGCTTACTGGACACTCTCACACAAGTTAACTCACTTGCTAACTTACCCATAGTATGACCCTGTGCTGTGAGTCACCCGGACCCAGCCACTGTCGGACGTCTCCATTACCCCTGCTATCTTTAACACATACAGGCCTTAGTATTGGAGATTCTTTCTGAAACCCCCGGTCCCTAGCTGTGTGGAGTCCCCAGTCCCATCCCTCCATGTCCCCAGGGCTGTTGTTCCTACTCCCATTAGCCCCATGAAAGACCACCAGTTACCAGACCCCACATTAGTTTGTCAGTTCCAAGTCATCAGCCTCATAACGAAGCCCATTGTCCCTCACTGAAAGTTATGGGGACATAATTATCCACCGACAGGACCATTACCCTTTACATTGGACATGGGAGTTCAACTTGATGGAAGTATACTGTCATTGAAAACTCAACTCTTATGTGTGAGATCTTGGGATACAGAGGATAACTGGGGGAAGTATTGTTTATTTTCTATTAAAGACGAGACACGATGAGATCATTCAGTCGTTCATTCATTCATTCATTCAGAAGTCCTTTGCGAAAGCCAAGTGGTGCCCGTTTACTAATTTTTATTGGTGTTTCAAACCGGTACTCTGTAGCCTTTGGTACTCTGTAGCCTTTGGTACTCTGTAGCTTTTGGTACTCTGTAGCCTTTTGTACTCTGTAGCTTTTGGTACTCTGTAGCTTTTGGTACTCTGTAGCCTTTGGTACTCTGTAGCCTTTGGTACTCTGTAGCCTTTGGCACTCTGTAGCATTTGGTACTCTGTAGCATTTGGTACTCTGTAGCATTTGGTACTCTGTAGCCTTTGGTACTCTGTAGCCTTTGGTCCTCTGTAGCTTTTGGTACTCTGTAGCCTTTGGCACTCTGTAGCATTTGGTACTCTGTAGCATTTGGTACTCTGTAGCCTTTGGTACTCTGTAGCCTTTGGCACTCTGTAGCCTTTGGTACTCTGTAGCCTTTGGTCCTCTGTAGCTTTTGGTACTCTGTAGCCTTTGGTACTCTGTAGCTTTTGGTACTCTGTAGCCTTTGGTACTCTGTAGCCTTTGGCACTTTGTAGCATTTGGTACTCTGTAGCTTTTGGTACTCTGTAGCCTTTGGTACTCTGTAGCCTTTGGTCCTCTGTAGCTTTTGGTACTCTGTAGCCTTTGGCACTCTGTAGCATTTGGTACTCTGTAGCATTTGGTACTCTGTAGCAGTTGGTACTCTGTAGCCTTTGGTCCTCTGTAGCTTTTGGTACTCTGTAGCCTTTGGCATTCTGTAGCATTTGGTACTCTGTAGCATTTGGTACTCTGTAGCCTTTGGTACTCTGTAGCCTTTGGTACTCTGTAGCCTTTGGCACTCTGTAGCATTTGGTACTCTGTAGCTTTTGGTACTCTGTAGCCTTTGGTACTCTGTAGCCTTTGGTCCTCTGTAGCATTTGGTACTCTGTAGCCTTTGGTACTCTGTAGCCTTTGGTACTCTGTAGCCTTTGGCACTCTGTAGCTTTTGGTACTCTGTAGCTTTTGGTACTCTGTAGCTTTTGGTACTCTGTAGCCTTTGGTACTCTGTAGCCTTTGGCACTCTGTAGCATTTGGTACTCTGTAGCCTTTGGTACTCTGTAGCTTTTGGTACTCTGTAGCCTTTGGTACTCTGTAGCCTTTGGTACTCTGTAGCCTTTGGCACTCTGTAGCATTTGGTACTCTGTAGCCTTTGGTACTCTGTAGCCTTTGGTACTCTGTAGCTTTTGGTACTCTGTAGCATTTGGTACTCTGTAGCCTTTGGTACTCTGTAGCTTTTGGTACTCTGTAGCATTTGGTACTCTGTAGCCTTTGGTACTCTGTAGCATTTGGTACTCTGTAGCCTTTGGCTATGATAGTTAAAGTCCCACTTTTTCAGCCCTGACATGTTACTATTCGCTAGTCACTATTCGATGTCCATCCATGTCTGAGGACGTCAGGAGATGATGTGAAAACAGTGAGCGCTGTTACCTTCAAGTAGGTTTCGGGTTTTGCTAGTGTGTTGAGGACGGGGCTGGTGGATGAGTGTAAGCATCTGCCTCTGGTGCCAAAGGTTGCATGTTTGAATGCAGCGATAGAAAGTTGTTTTTTCGATTTTTGTTTTAAGCCTATCCCAAACCTTGAAATACCTGTTGCTCTGTGGGCGTGTTTGTGTGAGTTCAATAGTGTATGAGGTAAGACTGGGGCCAAATTTCCCACACTGTTGGACAGTGACTTCAGGCATCTCTCTCTCTCTCTGTCCCAGACGCCTCAGAGCAAAACAAGGCCGAGACAAAGGCCTCCGTGGTGCCAGACTGATAAAGCTTTTCACGTGTCAATCAACTCAGGGAGCGGCAGGGTGATATGGCGTGACACACACGCATGCACGCGCACACACGCACACACACACACACACACACACACACACACACACACACACACACACACACACACACACACACACACACACACACACACACACACACACACACACACACACACACACACACACACACACACACACACACACACACACATACACACTGGAACACACACACACTCTCTCTCCCCTCTCCCTCTCCCCATCTCCCCCTTTCTCTCCCAATTCTCCCCCTCCGTCTAAACCTCTGGTTGCCTCGTATTATAGCCAGGCATCAGATAGCAAAGGGAGAAATGACTTGTTATAGAGGATTAGGAACATCATTATGTGCTGGATCTAGTTGAGAGAGGAGGTCAAGACAAACCCTTTCAGTCATCAGACTACTGAACATCTGCCATGTTTTTGAAGAAGACTGTTTGTTTACTGTTTGATCCTAAAGCATGTATCCAGATGCTATCAAGTTTTTGTCTCTGCCTTTCTTTACTTAGTTAGATCTGTTCTGCTGGTGGGATACACAAGGAGGACACTTCAATAGACTGCTAGTCTGAAGAGAGCAGCCTTTAAAACCTCATTTAACAATCAACAGGAGTTAGTGTACTCGGCTTGTAAATGCAGCCTTGCACGTGCAAGTCCTATTGGGACAGACTACCCCCCCCAAACTCACTGCAATATACTGTCTCGTTGACGGTCATTCATGTCCAAAATAAAACAATTTAGCGTGGTATAAAGGCATATTTTCCTATTTTCCTCCAGCCATAAAACAGATCTATTTTCATTTCAGTGATAATCTATTCATGTGGTAATTTCAGTCATTTCAGTGATAACGTATTTATGTAGTAATTAGATAACAAATCAAACGATCTGTAAAATGGGTCATGAGCCGCTCTCGCCTGATACGATGATGAAGGGCTCGTGGGCTTGGCCCACCTCACAGACACCACACTACTAGCTTAGAGAGAGAGAGAGCGAGAGAGAGAGACACATACACACAGAGAGAGAGAGAGAGAGAGAGAGAGAGAGAGAGAGAGAGAGAGAGAGAGAGAGAGAGAGAGAGAGAGAGAGAGAGAGAGAGAGAGAGAGAGAGAGAGAGAGAGAGAGACTGAAAAGCCTCCTAATAGCTTAAAGCTGTTGATACTTTGACTTCAGAGCGGTGGGGGACACTACATTCTTCAGAGAAGGAGCTGGCCGGTAGGAGCCTTTTGACTATTAGTGAAATTATGCACATCGCGATCGCTGGCGCTGCCAACTTCCCTGTGTGTCACCGGGGGGCCGCCCCTGATATCTGACAGGACAAGAGCATATTTGGCCAGCCAATTAACAAGCGCTGAAATAACGTGGTTAGTGTCTGTTGATATTAGGTTGTGGTAAAAGGACATTGGACAAAAAGGAACACTCGCGGTGGCAAAGTTTTGAGATTGTGTCCGTTTGTTTTCTTTTTTGGACGTAAAAGATATGCACTATAAATGTGATGATTGTGGAGATTTAGATAAAGTCAGGATTTAATGATATGTGATAAAATCCCAAATCAACATGTCAACTTGTTGGCAACAACTTTTGCGAACAAACATTTCCAAAGGAAAGTACATTCCCTACTCCCACCTCTCTTTTATCTTGATATTCAGTTTAAATCAGGACAAAGCATGAATCACCTTGTCACCGTTGTATCATAACTCACAGACACAGTTTAATAGTTAATAACCGATCCTCCCTGAGTACTTTATGCATTTTATGAAGCAGCACTAATGTGTGTGTATCACCGTGGAAACCAGACAGGGGGCCCTCCCCCTTTCAGAAGAGTCCTTTAGCAAGCAGGCTGTTTTACTGCTTTCTTACCCAACCCTCACCCTCAGCCCAAGCCCAGACTGCAAGCTGCACTACGCGTACCGAACCCACCAATGACAGACTTTCTCCCCCAGACATACAGCAATGATGACATTGTGTATTGAAATCGCGGGGGAGTCGATGAGTTGGATCTCAAAGAATGTGTTTTACTCCCTCCTTGCTCAAGACATTATGACATGAATCAATTTGAATTTCTATTTCTTCATTTGGATAACCACAGTTTTGCAATAAGATTTTTTTTAAAGGCACCTTTCGATTGGACTCATCTCTAGAGAATTGATAACTATGAACAATACAAAAAAGCTCTTGAAATACTGACTTGCAAGTTTGGATATGTGCATGTTGCTTCCGGGGTTGCCGTAGCAGCCCTTAATTGACTTGATAGGATTTGGTCGCTTTATCTCTGACATCATTTCCTCTTTCACGCCCTTTAGCTAATTCAAATCCCATTAAAAGGATGTTGCTGCGAGTCACTTAAAAACGTCTCCTATCAATGTCACTCACGGTGCATGGAATCTATTCTATCTAACCATTGTGTAAGAATTTTGTTTAGTCATTCCAACATACAAACAAAGATGGCCGCTTGACTGGCTGACTGGCTGGGGACCTGTGATTTAGTACTACATTATCCTGTTTCCCTCAGACCTTTTCCTCCGGAAATGTAATTGTGGGGAGGCCAGTCAAGGGCCCGGACATCTTTAAGGGCCTCCCTCCCTCCGTATGGTCTTTTAAGGATCCAATAAAGGGCTGTTTTTATGGAGAGGTAGCCAACCCAGCTCCTTCATCTCTCTATTGGAGGAGACAGTATACCAATTCAAGGCAACATTAATTTTATATCTCAGTCTGACTGGCTGGGTAATCGACCCAGCAGCCATAACCGACCATGCCTCCGTAAAATAATGGCTACAATGTTTTAATACCTAACCCCCATACGCCCTCACTGTCTGTGTGCCAGCAACAGGATTCATCTATCTACCCTACCTGGGTTGTCAGATTGTTTTACCAAAGGTCATAGAGTTATTTGGGGGACTATTGACTGGTCTGGGTATTTACGTGTGTGTGTGTGTGTCTGGGATTTTAAATGATTTCATTATTAGCCAGTTTATAACATAGTTCACTCCTTTGTGATTGAGCAGATCAATTGGAGGCTAATCATTATTATCAGTTCTACAGTTATAACATTAATATGTGTCATGCTTAGAGTATGATGTCACTCTCTTTGGATTGGTGGACTCTTTCAGACTGGGTTTGTTTTTACATAGAACCTCGATGAAGCAATCAACATGAGAGAAGTTATCTTAGTGATGTCATCGTAGTTATTTATGTATCTATTAGTTAGAAAATGTTTCCACGTGACTAATATGAATATTTTTAGGCTGATGAAGTAGATCTGACATTCTGACTTGTATGTGTACAGTTCCAAAAGGGTTCTTTGGCTGTCCCCATTGGAGAACCCTTTTGGGTTCCAGGTAGAACCCTTTACGGTTCCAGGTAGAACCCTTTGGGTTCCATGTAGAACCATCTGTGGAAAGGGTTCTACATGGAACCCAAAAGGGTTCTTCAAAGGTTTCTCCAATGGGACAGCCAAAGAACTATTTTAGGTTCTAGATAGCACCTTTTTTCGAAGAGTCTAGAAAGATCCTACATTTATTAGATATGTGCTAAATATTCAAGTTGATCTTTCATGTTATACCTCTCCCTACTCTTTTATGGATACATATATATATTTTTTTATATCACTAAAAACAACTTTTACCTTTCCTTTTTCTCCTGTTTTCCTTTCTTTCTATCTTCCCTCCCTCCTTCTCTCCTTCTTTCCCTCCTTCTCTCCTTCTTTCCCTCCTTCTCTCCTTCTTTCTCTCCTTCTCTCCTTCTTTCTCTCCTTCTCTCCTTGCCTCTCTGGAAGTGTCTCACATGTTGCTGTTTTTCATTGTTTCCAGTCCTTGGGAAAAGGGTGATTTTCAGAGCAAATTATATGGGTGCATTCCACCTCATATATATGTCAGACATTTCATCAGGAGAGCACTTTCAGGGGGAGGTGGTAAGCGGCCTTGACATCAGCTGCAGCCCGCCACCTCACAGCACTAATCCATCCTCTCTGAGTGTGGCTGGTGAACACACACACATTCACACACCTGCACACATGCACGTATGCAGGCAGGGAAGGCAGGCACACACACGCACACGCACACGCACACACACACACACAGGCACACACAGGCACACACACACATTCACACACCTGCACACATGCACGTATGCAGGCAGGCACGTACACACACGCACGCACGCAAACACACACACACGCAAACACACACACACACACAAACACACACACACACAAACACACACACACACACGCACACACACACACAGAGGCAGACACACACTGTCTTTCTGAACCTGGATAACATACTTACACAGTGGGGTGCTCTGGGGGAAAGGAAAAAAAGGACCTTAAAACGACCTGTTTCTTTATGACTTATGGATTGTGTGGATGTGGGTGGTGGTGTTTCTCATTTTCCTAACGTAACACTCCAGATAGATGTACCACGTCTCCATTGTGGAGTTGCGTTCACCTTTACAACGTTTACAGGGAGTTTGTCATGACATGGAGGAGTTAGAGTTGTTGGGAATGTTGACTAGGTTAACGCTGGTGATTTATCATAGGAATAGCCTGAGTCGGTTCTCCAGTCAGGCAGTCAGTCAGGGCAGTACTGTGCTGAGCTGGTTGAGAAAGACATATTTTGTCTTGAGGAAACCAGGTTTATTGGTTGATGAAACCTCAGAGAGCCAGCTGTTTCCCACCACATAGTGGATACCAGTACCATCACTCACCCGTACAGTTCTTTTTGGAGGGACAGTGTGCGTGTGTGCGTGTGTGTGTGTGTGTGTGTGTGTGTGTGTGTGTGTGTGTGTGTGTGTGTGTGTGTGTGTGTGTGTGTGTGTGTGTGTGTGTGTGTGTGTGTGTGTGTGTGTGTGTGTGTGTGTGTGTGTGTGTGTGTGCCTTAGAGAGAGAGGGAGAGAGCGTTGTTGACCTTTTTTGACAAAGGTGGTTGTGAATTGTGTTGCGGTTGTAAGTTGTGTTGAATTTGGATGTTAGTTGCTCAGGTGGGATTTGTAGGTAAGACTCCATCGCAGGACTCGGAAGATGACATTTTAACAGTTAGTCAACCCATTTTTACAGATTTGTCTCATGCTTTTCGCCTGCCAGAATGCCACAGAAGACTTATTTTTAAGTGAAACAGTTTGCACATATATTATGACTACATTTCGTGACGTTTTGTTTGTTTTGTTCAGCACACAGTTTTTTTTTCTGGAGGCTTTTCAAGGCCGAGGCCCCTTCGTCGGTGATGGGTCAACAGTAGCGATTCTTCAATTAAATGTTTGTTGTCATTCAACGACAGACGACTAGTTTTCATGCACATTTTTTCACAGAAATATTGTACCAAACATGTCAAATTGCGCAACTAAGTCCTCTGCAAAAATGTAAAGAAATCATTACATATTTTTGGAGTTATCTTACATTTATTTCGAGGAGGTGTACTTGTTGCTGCAGTGTCTCAGGAGGGACAAACAGTAGTATGACCGCTTTTGTCTTGTTTTTGAAGCGAAGGTATCTTCAGGGAGCATGCTAGCGCTGACCTCCAAGTTCTGCTAGGGAGGAACATGATGACAACACTGTTTGGTGGCAGTACGATCACGTCATCGCACATCCACACATGAACGCGAATGATTACACACCAGAAGAAAACAAACTGATAAGGAGAGATAAAGACAATGAGCGAAGGGAGAGAACTACTCTCTGCTTCCATTCTCCCTAAAAGTCAATGTGCTACTTTTAGATTCAACTGTTTGGGTGTTATCATTGGGGAAAAAAATAGGTCTGCAACAACTGAGTAGACAAGCATTGATAGGTCTGCAACAACTGAGTAGACAAGCATTGATAGGAGATAGAGATAGAGATTGATAGGTCAGGAGAGCTCACTTTTTCCACTTGTTAACATCACTACGTCATTGCGATGAAAAGACAAACACTACTACTAATGGGAAAAGGTTTCTCTTTGCAACGTTGTTACTGTAAATGTGCAGTACTTTTCCGGTCAGTGTCTGGTGTTACACAGCGTCTGTATCTGTATCTGAGCTAGGACCACAAGCATTTCGCTACACCCGCAATAACATCTGTGCATGTGACCAATAAAATTGTATTTTATTTGATATCTATTTTCTATTATGGGCTCATGAACTAATAGTTCAAATGTTCTAATTCGACATCCAAAGTAGTTTTGAATGGTCATTATAGCCTCAGATCCAGGAAATCTCTGCTCTGAGCCTCGGACTAAAATGGCATCAGTGTTTGGAATTCTGACTATATATGACAAAGCAACTTGTACTCACCCCCTTGGCATTTAACTTTTTTTTTGCCTTACAACCTGGAATTAAAATATATATTTTTGTGGGTTTGTATCATTTGATTTACACAACATGCCTAGCACTTTGAAGATGCAAAATATGTTTTATTGTGAAACAAACAAGAAATAAGACAAAAAACAGAATACTTGAGAGTGCATATCTATTCACCCCCCCAAAGTCAATACTTTGTAGAGCCACCTTTTGCAGAAATTACAGCTGCAAGTCTCTTAGGGTATGTCTCTATACGCTTGGCACATCTAGCCACTGGGATTTTAGCCCATTCTTCAAGGCAAAACTGCTCCAGCTCCTTCAAGTTGAATGTGTTCCGCTGGTGTACAGCAATCCTTAAATCATACCACAGATTATCAATTGGATTGAGGTCTGGACTTTGACTAGGCCATTCCAAGACATTTAAATGTTTCCACTTAAACCACTCAAGTGTTGCTTTAGCAGTATGCTTAGGGTCGTTATCCTGCTGGAAGGTGAACCTCCGTCCCAGTCTCAAATCTCTAGAAGACCAAAACAAGTTTCCCTCAAGAATTTCCCTGTATTTAGCGCCATCCATCATTCCTTCAATTTTGACAATTTTCCCAGTCCCTGCCAATGTAAAATATCCCCACAGCATGATGCTGTCACCACCATGCTTCACTGTGGGGATGGTCTTCTCGGGGTGATGTGAGGTGCTGGGTTTGCACCAGACATGTTCCTTGATGAACAAAAAGCTACATTTTGTCTCATCTGACCAGAGTACCTTCTTCCATATGTTTGGGGAGTCTCCCACATGCCTTTTGGCAAACAACAAATGTGGTTGCTTATTTTTTTCTTTAAGCAATGGTTTCTTCTGGTCACTCTTCCATAAAGCCCAGCTCTGTGGAGTGTACGGCTTAAAGTGGTCCTATGGGCAGATACTCCAATCTCCACTGTGGAGCTTTGCAGCTCCTTCAGGGTTATCTTTGGTCTCTTTGTTGCCTCTCTGATTAATGACCTCCTTGCCTGGTCTGTGAGTTTTGGTGGGCGGCCCTTTCTTGGCAGGTTTGTTGTGGTGCCATGTTATTTCAAATTTTTAATAATAGATTTAATGGTGCTCCGTGGGATGTTCAAAGTTTTAGATATTTTTTTACAACACAACCCTGATCTGTACTTCTTCACAACTTTGTCCCAGACCTGTTTGGAGAGCTCCTTGGTCTTCATGCTGCCGTTTGCTTGGTGGTGCCCCTTGCTTAGTGGTGTTGCAGACTTTGGGGCCTTTCAGAACAGTTGTATATATTTACATTTAAGTCATTTAGCAGACGCTCTTATCCAGAGCGACTTACAAATTGGTGCATTCACCTTATGACATCCAGTGGAACAGACACTTTACA
>NC_068436.1:12117381-12142381 GCF_023373465.1 Oncorhynchus keta | reverse complement strand
CTCAAATGTATTACCTTGTCCTGGTTCAGCCCAGCGGACTTCATCAGAGCAACTAAATGGCCACTTTTATTAGATGTTCCAGGAACAACAGCATTGTCTTAATGGCCTTGTTTTCTAATGGTCTAGCGTAGAAAGCGGATACACACAGACATCAATAATAGGGCCCATGGTTGAGGTTGGCCAAAAATTGCGAATTGGAGTCGGGGTGAGGGGCGGTGTATGTGTGTGTATGTGTGTGTGTTTGCATGGATGCTGTTTTGGTTGGAGGTTATTTTGCTACCCTGTTCGATCTCAATATGTGTGGCTATTTTCTTTATAGCTACTTTAAGGTATTTTAATCTTTGTCAGAATTTGCATTTTTAAGTCTGCTATTTATATCCATCTGAGTAGATTGGTTGATGTGCTGCATCTTAAAATAGATGCCTGTCAGTGTTGTAATTACAGCCCACAGGAGGTATCGTTTGACAAGGCACAAGGCAGGGTTTAGAGGTCGCGCCCTGTCTGCCTCCCTGTTTTCAGACCTCGCCAGAAGGTCACTGACCCCTCTGAACCCTTACACACTCCCTTTTAACCCACCAGGGTTAAAGACACAACAACAACATGTCAACAACCACAGTGACAGTCAAAACAAGCAACTAACAATATGTTCTTATCACTTTTATTTGGAATGGTATGACGACTGATGTTTTACTCTTGTAAAGAGTCTCATGTCTGTCCTCCCATCCTTGGAGGTGACTGATTGGTCACTGTGGTAAAGAGCCTCAAGCAAATTAAGCCACAGGAGACCAGAGTCCCATTCCTTCCATGTAATTGATCATTTGTCTCTCTGAGGGCCCATCTTTTACGTGTGTATTTTTAAAACTGATGGATGGGTCTGTCTAGGTGTGTGTGTGTGTGTGTGTGTGTGTGTGTGTGTGTGTGTGTGTGTGTGTGTGTGTGTGTGTGTGTGTGTGTGTGTGTGTGTGTGTGTGTGTGTGTGTGTGTGTGTGTGTGTGTGTGTGTAGTTAGTGTTTGTTTCTAGCTGGCTCAGACCATTAAGACATAACAATGTCAGGGAAGCCAAAAAAGTTTAAGAGTTAACCGCGACTTCATTTACATTAGTGAGTGAGTAAAGGCGAGGGTTGGATCCCCACGAGGGTTGGATCCCCACGAGAGGGTTGGATCCCCACAAGCATTGGATCCCATGGTAAAAATACATATTTTTGACTATTTTATTAGTTCCAGTGCCAAGCAAGTTCATTCAAGAACAGGTAAAGTGTTTGAATGATTTTTTTTAAAAACAGCAAAAAGTTAGTTGAATTTTCTATGTGATATCACTATGCTTTCTACTATCTAAAAGCACAACCACATTCCAATGGAATAAATATTCAGATATTTAGTTTATTTGTACAACAGATTGTGTTATCACTGTACTTCATCTAATAGCAGAACCAAATGACCTGGATTGCAGTTGACAATACTTTATAAGTACATGGTGCAAGTGACCAATGCCGTTCGAGATTCTGCACAGATGATTACAGTATGTGCGAAGGTCTTGATCTTGAACATCCACGCTTTCTATGATTACATAAGAAGACATTTATAGATACAGTAACCTCAAAATGTGGCCATGGATGTGTTACTCATTTTAAGGGTGAATGTTACATTAGGCTATTTACTGTACACATAACATGCACACACATCTATACTGACTCTACACACAAAGGGGATTCAGAAATAAATACGGCTATACATGGTGTCGTTTCAATTTCTCTACTGTAGGGACGTTATCACACACACACACACACACACACACACACACACACACACACACACACACACACACACACACACACACACACACACACACACACACACACACACACACACACACACACACACACAATCAGAATTGATGCTGCTGCTCCTCTGTTTATCATTTATCCTGATGCCTAGTCACCTTACCCCTATACCGACTGTCCCTCCAGTATCCCTGCACATTGTAAATATGGTATTGGAACTGACCTGGTATATAGCTTCTTACTTTCTCTTGTTCTCATTTCATATTTATATTCCCCATGTGTTTTTGTCCTCATGTTGTTTTAGTGCTATTGATTACTGCTTTGTTGGGTTTGGAGCGAGAAAGGCATTTCGCTGTACTTTTGGCATTAAATCTTGAAACTTGAAACTGAGTTAATAGACCAATAAGACAGTTCCAAACCCCTCCGCCAATAACAGCTAGTTTTCAGCTTCCCCCTCCCAACTCCCAGACAGTCCTAGCACAATTATTGCTTGAGAAATTGTTCTTTGCTAAGAAGCTATTTAGATTTTTTTTTTTTTACCATTTCAAAAAACAATCACAGTGAGTTACTGAATTGTGACCCAGACATGATTTGATATTGAGACGAAAATGGCTACGATGGAACCTTTATCTTTTGGTTGGGATGGAGACTTGAAAGAAACATATCAATTATTACTTTGTAGACAAACTGAAGTGAAAGCCAGACTAAATGAGTGGCAGAAGGAACTACCCAAGCAGGAGATACACCTCCTTCAAATGTTGACACAATTCAATATCACAAAATATCCATACATTTGAAATCAACCAGAGCTTTAATTTGCTTTCATCCCCCCACATTTCATTTGCTCTGTTAAACCTACCCTTTGGAATGACTTCGATAGCAACAGTGAATCTATTTCATTGAAGAAGATAGAGATCTCTCAACAATCATTATCCTAATAGCACCATGTAATAGTCAAGGATGAATCGCATAGAGAAGAAGGACTGGTTAAAACCCTGGATGGGAGACCAAATGGTAGGTGTAGATAGATACATTGTGCAGTAGGAGGTGCTACTCAGCCTATAGTTTTTTTCCCTGAAATATAACGTTGAAGAGCTTACGTTGTTTTAAAGGTTGAAATTCAACATATTTTCTACAATGTTTGTCTATGTTGACATTTGGTTACCATGATGACATAATCCTGTGGTTGAAATTTCCCCCTCAAAACAATAGTTTACTTTGATGATTTAAAAAAGAAATCCAAACTATTTTCCACGTTGATTCCACGTCACAATATGTTAACAAATTACTTTGAAACCACGTTGATTCAACCAGTTTGTGCCCAGTGGGTATTTGAACCTGCGGGGAGAATTCAGAAAATAGTAAGATGGAAGAAAGATAGAAACACAATTTAAAGAAACGCCAACAACCAAACAAACCATGCATTCCCTTTCTGAGGTAAAGAGTCAGATGTCTATCACTGTCACAACTTCCAGTTGTAATATAGTTGAACGGTTCGGGAACATATGTTACCCAGCATGCCCCATGAATGGGCTGACCTCTGACCCCTGGAGGCCTTGAAGAAGATAGCGGAGGTCACGGGAGCTGGAACTGCTGGGAGGTGGAGGGTGGGGGGGGGACAGGTGAAAGGGGTCTAACCTGTCATCACATCACAGTCCATTCCTCAAGCATGCACGCACACACACACAAACACACACACACACACACACACACACACACACACACACACACACACACACACACACACACACACACACACACACACACACACACACACACACACACACACACACACACACCATATGGGACAGAGGGCCAGGAATGCATCCAGGTTCAGTGGTTCTGAGTGGGAGAGAGAGGAGAGGAGACTAGAGTTAACATGGATCAGACTGACAACCATGTTGTGGTTACCCATGTTTCCCATGTCATAGATTCCATCTGGCTGTGCAGGAAAGGTAGCTATTCTACTTTTATTTTACTACAGTAATTGTGATGATTTAGTGCCCAACAACAATCCATAGTATAGAACGAGGGGAATTGTAGTCTTATTTGACCCTGTTGGTCATCTATGAACATTTGAACATCTTGGCCATGTTCTGTTATAATCTCTACCCGGCACAGCCAGAAGAGGACTGGCCACCCCTCATAGCCTGGTTCCTCTCTAGGTTTCTTCCTAGGTTCTGGCCTTTCTAGGGAGTTTTTCCTAGCCACCGTGCTTCTACACCTGCATTGCTTGCTGTTTGGGGTTTTAGGCTGGGTTTCTGTACAGCACTTTGACATCAGCTGATGTAAGAAGCGCTATATAAAAACATTTGATTGATTGATTCTGTAGTTGAAGGATTTGCATCCTTTACTCTGTGTATTGAGAGAAGAGACTACGCAATAGTTTAATCCAGTTCAGTTATAAATCATTGGCATTGTTTCATCCGTTTCCCTTCATCGAGTCAGTTGACCTTATAAATGTGTGTTCTGTTCACAATGTGTAGATATGAGTCCAGTTAAAACGAGGCCAAGTGGATTTAACACCAACATTAGCGCTCAGCTACCAGGATGTTTTCATTAAACTAACTCCCTGCCCTGCTTCAGGAAATCTTCAGGGATATTCAGTTGGATTCCTAAGCAAGAAGTCAAAGATATAAATGGCTGTTATAAAGTCAAACAAGGCCAATATGGCTGGCACAAGACTCTTATTAGAACCCCCTGGATTGGTCCCTTCTTCTTCGTCTTCTTCTTCGTCTTCTTCATCACTTCATCACTCCCCAGATTAGCAACATAGCTAGCGTTCCTCCAGGCGGTTTATTGAGGCATGTGATGCTGAGGCAATTGTATTATTGCCAAGGATTGGGAGTAAATTAGTTCCAACTGGAGGTCAGACTGACCATTATAGATAAGGCATCTGGATCCAGAGGTTGTTCACCCAGGGAGGGGTAGGGAGGGCACCATCTTGCCCACTGTCGTAGCCCCCTGCCCGCCTTTGATGTTGCAGTGATTTAAGGTTTTGTGAGGGGGTCCTGGGTCCTGCAACATAACTTCATTGATCTCTGAGCGTATCCACAGACTTATAGTGTTATAGATATCTCCAGACCACACTTTGTTGTACATAGGCAGGCAATTGACCCTGTTTTTATCTTAACCACCCAATAACCCCAGCCCCATTCCCCATTCCCCAGCTCTATGACACAAGCCCAGCCAACGAAACAAACGGTGGATCCCCCTGACCCAGACATCTGGCCTGGCTGTAACCTGGCTGCTGCTCTGGCCCTCTGCCCCAAGCCCCTGAGCCTCCAGAAGTGAAATAGTGAGTGAGAAAAAAAGAATAGCCTTCTTTCATGTCCCATAAGGGAATGTTGCAAACTTTAGCCGGGGACCCCCCCCACCAGCCCCCATTCACCCAAACAAGGATGCCATGCCATAGTGAGTCAGCTTTAATGGGGGGATAATATAGTGGTGCACTTAGATGTTTTCATAACCCCAGGAATACCCCGACCGCCGCATGAGGACGAGTGTGTGTGTGTGTGTGTGTGTGTGTGTGTGTGTGTGTGTGTGTGTGTGTGTGTGTGTGTGTGTGTGTGTGTGTGTGTGTGTGTGTGTGTGTGTGTGTGTGTGTGTGTGTGTGTGTGTGTGTGTGTGTGGACGACTCCCCGCCTTATCGACCTCCGGAGGTGTCTGGTTGCTCGTTATGCGGATCCAATCTGGATGGCTCACACTAGCAATCTGTTTGATCACAGCAGTGAAAAGTATGATAATCACTGGAGGTTGTGGAGAACGTCTGGTCCAGAAAGAGCTGGTTGGGGAAATCTAAAGCAAAAAACTACACGCACGCACACACACACACACACACATACACACACACACACGCACACACGCACACACGCACGCACGCACTGCCAGCCCCACTATATTTGTTCAGATGTGTAAAGTTATTCTTCTATATGAGGAAGAATAATACGGACTTGTTTAGCCCCCGGTCTGACACATTGCAGCTTTGCTTATAAATGTTTACCAGTAGGAGAATTATTGCTCCTGAATGGCTCATCAGTTTCCGCCAGATCAGTGCAACAGAAGGAAACTGTAATCTACTATAAGAATATTTTTTGACATGTTGAAAATTACAGCCATTAGAATTTCCCACTTCCAAAATTGGCACAGTTCACTAAAAAGCACTCAATTGATATTATCAGTAGTACATTTATTTTCCAGATGAAACATCTCTCAAATAATCTCAGAAAAGTGTTTGTTTATGTTATTTGTTGAATACAGAGAGCCTCCAGCTGTCAAAACCACGAGTCGCTCTTGAACATTTAAGAACAATTTAACTCACTCTACAGGTCAAGGAGGCCCTCCCATCATGTTGTGACTCCGTCCATTAAGCTTTCACGCCTTCACAACACGGCATTACCGTTATGCAATTATATCTTCATACAATAATTGAATTATAAACTCCGTTTGTGATGCAAAGTCCTCCTAATTCCCCTTGAGCTCGGAATATGTTCCCCCTGTAATGACAACACCAGTGGCGGTGGTGGTTTGTCACGGACAAATTGAAACGGGGGGCTATTTCATCAAATTGGTTATAATTGTGGGAAAACATAAACTGGCCATGACCGGATGATCACAGAGAAAAAGGGTGTGTGTGTGTGTGTCACAGGAGGCTGGTGGCACCTTAATTGGGGAGGATGTGCTTGTGGTAATGGCTGGAGCGGAATAGGTTGGAATGGTATTAAATAGAACAAACGTGGTTTCTGTGTGTTCCAGCCATTATTGTGAGTCGTCCTCCCCTCAGCAGCCTCCACTGGTGTGCGTGTGTTTGTGTATCGTGTGTGCATGCCTGTGTGTGTGGAAACATTTGCAAGCAGATGGAAAATGACGTAGAAACAAGATGGTGCACTTCCTGTTGTTTTCTTTCTATGGGCAGAGAGAGACGTTGAGGAGGGCTGATGATGCTAGCGCTGACAGCGCTGTCACTACTACTGTCTATTAGCAGTGTTTTGGTAACTCTAGTAGTCGGACAGCGTTACGTTGTTCAGGATGCCGGTGTGAGTGTATGTGTATGTAATATGACAGTCCAACAAGAGTGTTTTTTCACTTCCTACTCTCTTGCACATTCTTATGGAGCAAAAGGTTCTTTCTGAAGGCATTGGTGAAGCAACAAGTGTGCATCCAACTCTTGAACAATTCTTTACTCTCTTTCATACTTTCTTATTCTCTCTCTCTCTCTCTCTCTCTCTCTCTCTCTCTCTCTCTCTCTCTCTCTCTCTATTTCTATTTCTATTTCTAGCCGTGGTGATATTTGACTCTGCAGAGGCAATCCCTCATCTTACATGGGCTCCAGCTATAGCATAAGGGGAATTAGCTTTTAAGTGTGAAGGCAATCTGGCGTCTCATAGAGATTTGGTTGGACTTAGCAGGGCCACTTTCGGGCAAGCATCCAGGGAGGCCCCGTGACTGCTATTGAAACCAGGGAGTCACCGTGACTGCTATTGAAACCAGGGGAGTCACCGTGACTGCTATTGAAACCAGGGGCTCACCGTGACTGCTATTGAAACCAGGGGAGGCCCCGTGACTGCTATTGAAACCAGGGGAGTCACCGTGACTGCTATTGAAACCAGGGGAGTCACCGTGACTGCTATTGAAACCAGGGAGGCCCCGTGACTGCTATTGAAACCAGGGGAGTCACCGTGACTGCTATTGAAACCAGGGGAGGCCCCGTGACTGCTATTGAAACCAGGGGAGTCACCGTGACTGCTATTGAAACCAGGGGAGTCACCGTGACTGCTATTGAAACCAGGGGCGTCACCGTGACTGCTATTGAAACCAGGGAGGCCCCGTGACTGCTATTGAAACCAGGGGAGTCACCGTGACTGCTATTGAAACCAGGGGAGTCACCGTGACTGCTATTGAAACCAGGGGAGGCCCGTGACTGCTATTGAAACCAGGGGAGTTGACTGCTATTGAAACCAGGGGAGGCCCCGTGACTGCTATTGAAACCAGGGGAGTCACCGTGACTGCTATTGAAACCAGGGGAGTCACCGTGACTGCTATTGAAACCAGGGGCGTCACCGTGACTGCTATTGAAACCAGGGGAGGCCCCTGACTGCTATTGAAACCAGGGGAGTCACCGTGACTGCTATTGAAACCAGGGGAGTCACCGTGACTGCTATTGAAACCAGGGGAGGCCCCGTGACTGCTATTGAAACCAGGGGAGTCACCGTGACTGCTATTGAAACCAGGGAGGCCCCGTGACTGCTATTGAAACCAGGGGAGTCACCGTGACTGCTATTGAAACCAGGGGAGTCACCGTGACTGCTATTGAAACCAGGGGCGTCACCGTGACTGCTATTGAAACCAGGGAGGCCCCGTGACTGCTATTGAAACCAGGGGAGTCACCGTGACTGCTATTGAAACCAGGGAGTCACCGTGACTGCTATTGAAACCAGGGGAGGCCCCGTGACTGCTATTGAAACCAGGGAGTCACCGTGACTGCTATTGAAACCAGGGGAGGCCCCGTGACTGCTATTGAAACCAGGGGAGTCACCGTGACTGCTATTGAAACCAGGGGAGTCACCGTGACTGCTATTGAAACCAGGGGCGTCACCGTGACTGCTATTGAAACCAGGGGAGGCCCCGTGACTGCTATTGAAACCAGGGGAGTCACCGTGACTGCTATTGAAACCAGGGGAGGCCCCGTGACTGCTATTGAAACCAGGGGAGTCACCGTGACTGCTATTGAAACCAGGGAGTCACCGTGACTGCTATTGAAACCAGGGGCGTCACCGTGACTGCTATTGAAACCAGGGAGGCCCCGTGACTGCTATTGAAACCAGGGAGTCACCGTGACTGCTATTGAAACCAGGGGAGGCCCCGTGACTGCTATTGAAACCAGGGAGGCCCCGTGACTGCTATTGAAACCAGGGGAGGCCCCGTGACTGCTATTGAAACCAGGGGAGTCACCGTGACTGCTATTGAAACCAGGGGAGTCACCGTGACTGCTATTGAAACCAGGGGCGCGTTTAGTAAACGCTGTTGAATGTTTGAGATAGATATGTCATGAACAGCTATGTCACAACGGCACGTTTGTTCTGTCTCCCATACTTGTATTGAACCATTCTACACCATTAGCCTATTGAACATGCCAGGTTGGTTATTGTACTGTGTTTAACTGCAATGTTCAGATAGCACACTTAGGATATAAGTAATACCATACCAGTGCTTAGTGAACTAGCGTAGGTCAATCTCTTGTTTCCTCCCAATATATTTAATTGAAAAGAAGCACTTTTGTATCAATTATACTTGTAGGACTGCAGTTAGGAAACTACAATGGCTGCATAAAGATGTCCTCCCTCCTTCTGCCGTCTATCCAGATCTAAGAGCAAGATCAAAGCAACGCCTGTTTTTAACCATTTCAAAATGGATTCTTTGATTTATCTGCCAAGCAGGAAAACTGTCAGTTTTTGCAATTTCCCCCCACAAAGATGATCTTATGAGCTGGGAATGATAGACTGTACTCCGAAGGGCATTTGGGAACAAGCCGTTGCTTCTGTTTCAAACAATGGACCAGTGTATTCAAATCCAGCTTATTGGCACTGATTGCTTTTACTCCATGTATTATCACTAGAGGTTTTCCTCTGTAGCAGATGTACTGTGAATTCCATGGATTAGATCTTTGGTTACTTTAGTAGCCAACTGGATTAACAACTCAGGAAATAACGCATTTTCATATTCTTGGAAAAACCTAGATTCCCATATCAAAAAGATAATGGCAACACCCAGTTTATTCATTACATAATCATACTAGAATTTAGGCTATACCAAGTGATCCATAAGAGGCCGACTTGCTCCAATCTCTGATATAATACAACGTTTGATACAATATCATGGTTCATTTCCAGACAATACTCATATCATTGTTTACTCTTCGTACATTTTCCCTAGCCAGGATGGCAGTGAGTGAGTGGTCAGCCATTAAATAATAGGGGCCAGTAGGCCTGCCTGGTTGGTCGAGCCCAGCTCTCACCCCAGCCAGAGTGAGATGGAAAGGATTCGTTCCAGATTGCAGATTAAACATGAGGGGGTAATTAGGCCCTGAAGAGAGGAGCTAAATTAACCTCCAAACCAAGACTCCTGTTGTTTTTAGTCCTTCTGGAAAATGTGGATTTTCTGATGATAGCCATTTAAAGGTGTCAGTGCAGAGCCGGGGTTGAATTAGAGAGGGGAGACCGCCCCACCCACACACACACAAACACACACACACACACACACACACACACACACACACACACGCACACACACACGCACACACACACACACACACACACGCACACGCACACGCACACGCACACACACACATACACATACACATACACACACACACACACAGAGCGAGAGAGAGTGAATTAAGGGGAGCCACTACACAGTCTAAACAAGCAATCTTCTTCATTATCAACAGTCTGACAGCCTAATAGGGCCAGGACAACTAACCGGTCACATGACCAGGAAGCCTGACGCCCTCGCCACAGTGACAAAAGACCGACGGCTATCATTGATGGCGGGTAGGAGGTTTGCGGAGCGCGGTGTGTTCGCCGCCCTGGCGCCACCTCTTAAATTCCTTAAATACGTTACCATGGAGATACCAATACATGTGGCATGGTTCCAATTTGATATCCATTGATTTCATCACAAGGTTTCTGAGGTATGATCCCTTGATGAAATACATAGTGAAGCTAAATATCTATTCTTAGGAATAAATATATACTACACACCACATGAATGTTACATGTTTTCTTCTTGTTGCATTATCAAAAGGTGTAGGCAAATTGTTTCCGATATTGTCAAGAGATAAATGTTCAGCCTCCGTACAAAAAGGTTTCACTTTTGGGGCCATGATAACTAAAGCAAAGAACTACCATGAAGGTTCAAGAGGTTGTAAAGGTAAATGATTTCATCTGCTGTGACCAGAGACCAGGGTATGGTAACAGACATGTAGACCAACCAATAGCGTCGTGATGAGTCCGGTCGGTCCATTTTCTCCCTCGGAGAGGTGGAAACGGCTAGTTAGAGTGCTTAATCTCCAGAGACGCCTCGACACTCCCCTCCCCTGCTCTTAAGTAGAACCTTCTGCCCTGTAGTCAGCCCTCAGAGCTTACATAGCCCTGGAAAGCGTGTACACACACACACACACACACACACACACACACACACACACACACACACACACACACACACACACACACACACACACACACACACACACACACACACACACACACACACACACACACACACACACACACCGCCCTGGAAAGCGGGCAGCACCAGGGGCAGGCATAGGCAGCTGGAGTTTGTCAAGCATGGCCAGGGACATTCTTGTTAGTGTAGTGTAACCTTTTCTCCACTCACACAGATAACACTGGCACCTAGCTGGCCCTCTAATCTCCTACCACTGCCAGTGGGTTGGGAGTTGGGAGCTGGGACTGGGAGCTCCATAACTCCAGGGGCAAGAGGGGGTTAACTTATTCCACAAGCCCAGCAGTGGGCCACCGTGGTTGGGGTAGCAGGGGGTGGCAGAGGGTGGCCTGGGAAGGGGGGGGGGGGCTGGAAGCCTGACAAACTCACGGTTCTGGTGACCTCAGTAAGAATGGAAAGTGTCTGGCTGCTGGGATAGGGAGATTATTTATTGGTTATCTTGTGAGATCCTTAGCGTGGCTCTTTGGTGGAAGGACAACATCGGTTACTGTTCCTAGCCAGTTGACTTGACTCTTGTATCTCTGCAGTCGCCCAGTGATTCATGGCTGTAGTGTGTTTCATAATGGGGACAGTGTTTGACCTCATTCTTTTTTGGGGTATCTTATTGCAACTTGTTACAGAAAATAATGATACATTCTGATGTAGTTATTAAGCTTAATTTCCTTGATTGTATTACAAATGGAGTTTGATTGACTTCATTTGTGCATTGGCTACTTATGGCATATGAATGTGTGTCTGTTTAAAGAAATGAATCTACATTTTCTGTACCTGAGTTTGTAAATACTAAAGGTAGTAAAGTCAAAGCTGAAAAGACTTCATTCCTGTCACAATCCCAGGAATATTCCTCCACCCTACTCTGGGTTCAAGGGCCTTACTGCTGTATGGGGAGAGAGGGTGGAAGGGGGAAGGGGTGTAGGGTGTAAAGGTAGTGGGGAACACAGGGGGGGGTAGTTTGGTGGTGGGGGGGGGGGGGCTGTAGGAGAGCCTAACATGTGTAGTCCAGATGCCCAGTGTAGCGGAGGTGGGCGTGAGGCGGTCTAGCGCTAGCTGACAACGTCTGCGTCCCTATTCCCTACGTAGTGCACTACTTTTGATCATAGTCCTATTGGCCCGAGTGAATTATACAGGGATTAGGGTACCATTTGGGACTGGGACAATAATGCAGGGGACAGCGGGTGTCAACCAGAGAGAGAGAGGCCTACTACACCTCATCACCCCGCGCCGCCGGCTAATTGATTTCACAATTATACCCCCCTCCCTCCACTCCTCCACCACCTCCCAGACGGTATTTCTGAACAGTAATCTTTAAAGGCGGCCGTAAAAATATCCAGGGATACAGGGTGTGCCAGGCTTTCATCCAACAAAATCTCCTCTCTCTCTTTCTCTTTTGTTCGTTCTCTCGCTCTCGTTTTGTTCATTCTCTCTCTCTCGTTTCATTTTATGCGTTCAAAGCTGGCACACCTGAACTTTTGGCATGCGTAATCCTCCCTCACCCACCACCCCCAAACCCCATTTTATCCACCCTTACCCACACCCTTGTAAAAAAATGTTTTTAATGAAGCGAAAAAGAGAAAACTCAAAATGGGAACCATATTGTTAATTCCCTTCCCTCAGTCCCTTTTCTCAGTCCCTTTTCTCAGTCCCTTCCCTCAGTCCCCTTTCTCAGTCCCTTTTCTCAGTCCCTTCCCTCAGTCCCTTCCCTCAGTCCTTTTCTCAGTCCCTTCCCTCAGTCCCTTTTCTCAGTCCCTTTTCTCAGTCCCTTCCCTCAGTCCCTTTTCTCAGTCCCCTTTCTCAGTCCCGTCCCTCAGTCCTTTTTCTCAGTCCCTTTTCTCAGTCCCTTCCCTCAGTCCCTTTTCTCACTCCCTTTTCTCAGTCCCTTTCCTCAGCCCCTTCCCTCAGTCCCCTTTCTCAGTCCCTTTTCTCAGTCCCTTTTCTCAGTCCCCTTTCTCAGTCCCTTCCCTCAGTCCCTTTCCTCAGCCCCTTCCCTCAGTCCCCTTTCTCAGTCCCTTTTCTCAGTCCCTTTTCTCAGTCCCTTTTCTCAGTCCCTTCCCTCAGTCCCTTCCCTCAGTCCCTTCCCTCAGTCCCTTTTCTCAGTCCCTTTTCTCAGTCCCTTCCCTCAGTCCCTTTTCTCAGTCCCTTTTCTCAGTCCCTTCCCTCAGTCCCTTTTCTCAGTCCCTTTCTCAGTCCCTTCCCTCAGTCCCTTTTCTCAGTCCCTTCCCTCAGTCCCTTCCCTCAGTTCCTTCCCTCACTCCCTTTTCTCACTCCCTTTTCTCAGTCCCTTCCCTCAGTCCCTTTTCTCAGTCCCTTCCCTCAGTCCCTTCCCTCAGTCCCTTTTCTCAGTCCCTTCCCTCAGTCCCTTTTCTCAGTCCCTTCCCTCAGTCCCTTTTCTCAGTCCCTTCCCTCAGTCCCTTCCCTCAGTCCCTTTTCTCAGTCCACATAAGGATTCCAACCTTAACCGTAACTGAACACGGATCGAAGAATTCCGACATTCTGCATCATCATAATCAAATGAGGTGTGTTCACGTGGGTCCCGACCGGCGAGGATAAATCACGGGTTGTGCCGGGCGCCGTGGCACGTCCGATCGCTCTGCGCCCCCTGCCTCTCAGGGTCTTCGTTCTCTCAGGGCCCCAGAGTGGAAATCAAAGCCAGAGGGAAAGAGATGGAGATGACCAGAGAGTCTGGCTGTCTCTGACTACTCAATGGCCTCTCCACTCCTCCACCTTTTGAACCCTAAGGCAGAGTGCAGACTAGAGCCCCTCTAACTGCTGGGAGTCTGGGGGCCTGGCTGGCTGACTTCTGTGTGAGCGAGGACTTACTGACTGAGAAGGAGGAGAGATAAAAGTAATCTGCCATGAATATGAATGGGTTTGGATGGAATGAAGTTATTCTCAGGATAGAAATAGAATCACAGTGGTCTACATTTTTTTTCAACTGTTCTAGTGATGATATTTCTATGGTTCTCAGTGTGTTTGTGGTGATGAGTGAGTTGAATGTGGAGGCCCTGGTCTGCTCCAGCATGATTGCCTATCTATCTCTGAGAAGACAGGAAGTTATTATCAGTACTGTGTGGAAACAAGACAAACAAACCCAAAAGGACTGATGATGGTACACAAGCGTTTCCATTGATGTCACACATGAGAGCAGAGAAGCTTATGATGCTGATTAGGAGTCTTTCTTTTATCTTCACATTTTGTGTCATCTCACATTTTAGTGTCTGCTTTTTGATATAGAGATACAGAACAGCACAGTCTGAAACAGATAAGTAAAATTGAAGGAAAAATATGAATTGGTTATACACCTTAGCCAAATACATTTAAACTCAGTTTTTCACTATTCCTGACATTTAATCCTAGTAAAAAATCCCCTGTTTTAGGTCAGTTAGGACCTAAGACACTTTATTTTAAGAGTGTGAAATGTCAGAAAAATAGTAGAGAGAATGATTTATTTCAGCTTTTATTTCTTTCATCACCTTCCCAGTGTGTCAGAAGTTTACATACACTCAATTAGTATTTGGTAGCATTGCCTTTAAATTGTTTAACTTGGGTCAAACATTTCGGGTAGCCTTCCACAAGCTTCCCACAATGAGTTGGGTGAATTTTGGCCCAATCCTCCTGACAGAGCTGGTGTAACTGAGTCAGGTTTGTAGGCATCCTTGCTCGCACACGCTTTTTCAGTTCTGCCAACATATTTTCTATGGGATTGAGGTCAGGGCTTTGGGATGGCCACTCCAATACCTCGATTTTGTTGTCCTTAAGCCATTTTGCCACAACTTTGGAAGTATGCTTGGGGTCATTGTCCATTTGGAAGACTCATTTGCGACCAAGCTTTAACTTCCTGACTGATGTCTTGAGATGTTGTTTCAATATATCCACATAACTTCCCCCTCTCACGATGCCATCTATTTTGTGAAGTGCACCAGTCCCTCCTGCAGCGAAGCACCCCCACAACATGATGCTGCCACCCCCGTGCTTCACGGTTGGGATGGTGTTGTTCGGCTTGCAAGCCTCCCCCTTTTCCCTCCAAACATAACGATGGTCATTTTGGCCAAACAGATCTATTTTTGTTTCATCAGACCAGAGGACATTTCTCCAAAAAGTACTGCAAACCGTGGTCTGGCTATTTAATGGTGGTTTTGGAGCCTTGGCGTCTTCCTTGCTGAGCGGCCTTTCGGGTTATGTCGATATATTACTCGTTATACTGTGGATAGAGATACTTTTGTACCTGTTTCCTCCAAAATCTTCACAGGGTCCTTTGCTGTTGTTCTGGGATTGATTTGCACTTTTCACACCAAAGTATATTCATCTCTAGGAGACAGAAAGCGTCTCCTTCCTGAGCGGTATGATGGCTGCGTGGTCCCATGGTGTTAATAATTGCGTACT
Source organism: Oncorhynchus keta (assembly GCF_023373465.1). NCBI lineage: Eukaryota > Metazoa > Chordata > Actinopteri > Salmoniformes > Salmonidae > Oncorhynchus > Oncorhynchus keta. The sequence continues at coordinate 12,126,977 of NC_068436.1, read as the reverse complement.
AGTGTTTGTACAGATGAACGTGGTACCTTCAGGCGTTTGGAAATTGTTCCCAAGGATGAACCAGACTTGTGGAGGTCTACAATTGTTTTTCTGAGGTCTTGGCTGATTTCTTTTGATTTTCCCATGATGTCAAGCAAAGAGGCACTGAGTTTGAAGGTAGGCCTTGAAATACATCCACAGGTACACCTCCAATTGACTCAAATGATGTCAATTAGCCTATCAGAAGCTTCTAAAGCCATGACATCATTTTCTGGAATTTTCCAAGATGTTTGAAGGCACAGTCAACTTAGTGTATGTTAACTTCTGACCCACTGGAATTGTGAGACAGCGAATTATAAATTAAATAATCTGTCTGTAAACAATTGTTGGAAACATGACTTGTGTCAGGCACAAAGTAGATGTCCTAACCGACTTGCCGAAACTATAGTTTGTTAACAAGAAATTTGTGGAGTGGTTGACTCCAACCTAAGTGTATGTAAACTTCTGTAGCTTTAAGCTAAAAGTTCAAATATGGAGCTTGCTTACCACCAGCTGTAGTGTTGAATGCAGCAACAGAGCACTTGCCATTGCAGTTGTGAGAACTATCTATCATGATTAGCTAGTGACACATTTTTCTCGCTCCCCGTGGGAGCACACACACAAATACACACAGATGAGCGCCATTTGACCTTGGCACACTCGATTGGCACAATGCCCCTCTCCATATTAGCCTGGTCTATGTGTAAATATTTCCCCTGGTTACACAGCCTGTTGCTCTTTCCATATTGATATTGTTTTCAAAACGTTTATTATCGGGTCAGGTGCAAGTTGTGAATGGAAAGCAACGCGATGTGGAATAAAAGTGTTGCACCATCCATTAAATATCGGCCTGATTTATCGACATTCTGTGAATCTCAAAACAAACAGTGACAATATTAATCTTTCCACAGTGTACAGGAGTGACTGAATCATTGTAATCAAAGACGTGTGTCCTGGCGCTGTGCGTTTCCTGTTTTGTTTGTGTGTCCGCGTGTGTGTGTGTGACAGGGACGTACACAGTCCAGGCCAGCCCAGGCCAGCCCTATGCAGCCACTACCAATAACACGGAGCTCTCTGACGCTCTGGGAGAAAGCTCATCAAACAACTCCACCATAAAAAGACAAGAGGAAGAACATTTTAAAGAAGAAGAAAAAGAACGGAGAATTAGAGAAATGAACCGTCAGAGCAGAATCACTGTGCTGTACAGAGGAAGTATAACCTGTGTGAGTGGGAGACTCATTCCTCTGCCGCGGTCAACTCTCCTTCTGATTTACGGCCTGTTCGCCTTGATTAAAAGTCATTTAAAAGATCTATTGCAATAGTGCTAGTTATTATATCAATGAAATAATAGCGGTTGAATGATAGTGTCATAGAGCTCATCACTATAAACCATATTCTTTAACCCTTTAGTTGGATAATGGGCTATGTGCACAACGATTCTGAAGCTATTATAACTCATTGCAGAGAAGTCTGTTGGTGGCTGTTGTCGGTGGTGACCCTGTTGCTAAGGCAATCATCACCTTAAAACCACAAAATGACCTATGACCTTTCTGCTCCCTTCCCTACACAGAGCAGAGGCCTACACTCGGATACCCCACACCACCGACTTTAATGGAGGCTTCTCTTTCTAGCAGTAAAATAATACATGCCAGAAAAATATTTTCTTAGTAATGTATTAGCTAATCAAAATAGTTTGACAGACGATATGAAAGTAAGATATGACAGGCCAAATGTGTCAGAGTGTGCGCCATATATTTTGACATTGCTATGCCTTGATACAACTGACAAAAGACATGCAATATACCGGGTGATCGAGTGTATTTATCATGTACCAGTGACTCATTCCCAGTCAAAGTCACGTCGTCCAACGTCAGCTAAATAAATCACAGTGTTAAATACGACAGTGGATCTGTTTCATGTTAGCATGTAAATCAACGATATACCCGACGTTATAATCTGGATATAACAACGTTATCAAACCCTTCTCTCCATCTCCATGTCCACTTCCAAGAGCAACCATGCACACACACACACGCACACACACACACACACACACACACACACACACACACACACACACACACACACACACACACACACACACACACACACACACACACACACACACACACACACACACACACACACACACACACACACACACACACACACACACACGTGCATTAAGCATCAATTACACATCGCTCAAATCCAGTTAACCCTATGGTAATAAACCCAAACCCTTGCCCAGGGGCTACTCAGGTCCCAGAACCACATAGGGGACAGGGTTAAGTGAATTAAAGCAGGGCCAGCAAGGTATCTGGTGAGTGTCAGAGGGCCAGGGGGCCGTCTGGTCCGGCAGCGCTGATTTCACTACACAGTGATTTGGCCCCCCTCTAGTGTTGTTGATAGTGATGGTGATAGCCCACCTTCACTGATATCCTGTCCCGTTCCTGTGTTCCCCCACCGTTGGCTGGTTGGGGTCAGTTCCATATCAATTCAGTCAGTTCAAGGAATATACTGAACTTCTGATTCTAATTTCAATTTTCCTCAATGTGTCTCTATTAGAAAAATTTGGAATTTGAATTTGAATTTAAAAGGAACTGACCCCAACCCTGCTGGACACAGATGACAGACGGACATACGGACAATGGTCAGATGAGGATCTGTGTGTTTGTGTGTTTTTGGCCGGGGTGGAAATGGAAATGGGGTTTGAGAGCCGACTGCACCGAGCAGCACTCTGATTCAATTAGCAGTACACAGCAATCAGTCGTTGGCTCTTTTCTGATTTATAGTTTCCTGTTTCCCCCTTCTCTCTCTTTCTCTCTGTCTCTCTCTCTCTGTGCCGTCTCTTTCTGTCTTTCACTCTCTCCCTGTGCCCTCTCTCTCTTTCTCTCTGTCTCACTCTCTCCCTGTGCCCTCTCTTTCTTTCTCTCTGTCTCACTCTCTCCCTGTGCCCTCTCTCTCTTTCTGTGCCCTTTCTGTCTCTCTCTCTCCCTGTGCCCTCTCTCTCTTTCTCTGTCTCACTCTCTCCCTGTGCCCTCTCTCTCTTTCTCTCTGTCTCACTCTCTCCCTGTACCCTCTCTCTCTTTCTCTCTGTCTCTCTCTCTGTGCCCTCTCTCTCTTTCTCTCTGTCTCTCTCTCTCCCTGTGCCCTCCTCTCTCTCTCCTCTCTCTCTCTCTCTCTCTCTCTCTCTCTCTCTCTCTCTCTCTCTCTCTCTCTCTCTCTCTCTCTCTCTCTCTCCTTCTCTTTGTCTCTCTCTCTCTCCCTGTGCCCTCTCTCTCTTTCTGTGCCCTTTCTGTCCTTCACTCTCTCCCTGTGCCCTCTCTCTCTTTCTGTGCCCTTTCTGTCTCTCTTTCTCTGCTCTCCCGCTGCCTTGTCTGATAATGTGTAAAAAGGTTTCAGAGTCCAACTGACCCAAACAGTCCTAACCCTCCTTATCAGTCAGCAGCCCAGGGCTTATAGGCTGCTAACCGGCAGGTCATTACTAACTGTATTTATTTTAACATGAGAAACACTTCCTTCAGGGCAATTAGGGAAATCCTCAATGGCTCGTTGAAGAGGACTAAGGCTTTGGAACTCTTTGCAGGAAAAAGAAAAGGGGATATTTTGCATTTGAAGATGATGAGGGTATATGATACCGCACACTCTGGGCGGACAAGAAAATCATTTATAACCGAGCAGGCGGGAGACGGGGCAGCATAATGGGGGCCTTTGAGCGGCGGCAGTGCCACCCGCAGTCACAGAGGGTTGCCGTGCTGCTTACATGAAAGCTGGCACGCGGGTAACCTCTGGGTTGCAGAGAGATGCTTCCTCTAATGGCTAATGACTGGTATATAAAAAAACACAAAGGGGATTCAGAAACAAGTATGGCTATACATGGTGTTGTTTCAATCTCTCTACTGTAGGGACATTCTCTCTCTCTCTCTCTCTCTCGCTCACTCGCTCACTCGCTCGCTCACACACACACACACACACACACACACACACACACACACACACACACACACACACACACACACACACACACACACACACACACACACACACACACACACACACACACACACACACACACACACACACACACACACACACACACACACACACACTGTAATGGTTCACCATTCAAATGAAACCTCGAAAGGAGACACAAAGATAACGAGATGGCAAACGAAATTGTAGTTATCAGTGTGTTTCAGTGTCAGTCTGTATCCGATGGAGTGTGTGTGTTGTTTTTTGTGGGAGTCTGCGCTCGTTGGAGTGTGTGTGTTGTTTTTTGTGGGAGTCTGCGCTCGTTGGAGTGTGTGTGTTGTTTTTTGTGGGAGTCTGCGCTCGTTGGAGTGTGTGTGTTGTTTTTGTGGTAGTGTGCACTCGTTGGAGTGAGTCCACCAAACCAAACTACCCACGACCAGGATATCCAGCAAGCATCCTCTTGCAGTGTTCTGGCAAACCTCACTTTACCCTAACCGCTTGACATGAGCCCTTTAAAACAGCTGATGGTAAAATGACTTTGTTGTGCTTTCATTAACAGTACATGGGAATATTCAGAATGTATATCACTGTGGCAACTATAGTATTATATTATTATTATATATTATTTTTCATTCTCTCCTTTGGAAAGATACAGATGATTTAGCAGAAACGTGTTTCATTTCCATAACCTTTCCAGAAAAATAAATGGAATGCAGTAGAAATGATTTAATCGTAAGTAATGCATACGCAATAAACAGTGTGATACTTTCATATGCATTTAACTGGATATTATCTAGCTGATTATCTTGTGCTTTAGTGAAATCTGAGTCTAACCCTTCTCAAGTTACCTTTGAAAAAGCTCTTCATGCATTTGCAGCAACATTTACAGTATGTTCATTACATGAATCCAAATATGAAATGACATCGGCCTGTTAGGAAACATTCATTTCAGACCTCCCTATCAGGAACAGGAACAAGTGCCGGCCAGTTGGTGGTCCAGCTGTGACCCCCTGGGGGCCAGGTCATCCTGACAGTCTTGTTAATGTCCCCCCATCAGGCTGGTCAGGCGTCTAGCAGCTGGTCGATATAGCCAGCGGCCCCAACCTGGACTAGTCCACTAAAGCAGCTGATTTAAGGCCATTTGTGACATCAAGGCTGCTGCAGTGGCCATTCAGGCTCCTAATCATGTTAGCCCCCCTCAACGACAAGACGCCCCTCCATCCTGATGACTAATCAAAGGCCAAAGGGGTGACTGGGACCACGGTCTGCGCATGGTTGGCCTGGTCCACGTACTGTCGACTCAGGGATGACCGACCGACCGTCTGGTGTGATCACAGTGATCAGATAAGGGAGCAGAGCTTCTGATAGCAGCAGGCTCAACGAGCCACAACCTCACAGAACCCAGCCAGCCCAACAGTCACTAAATAGGGCCTGGGTTCAATCAATCAGCCACAAGTGGTGGCTCTTAGTTTTCTGCTATCTTGATATTATCTAGAAATCTCCCCTGTGCGTAATGGTGAAACAATTGGACACTTCACTAATGCTGTAAAATGACTGAGTGAAAGCGAGATACAAATTCAGAGGACTTTTTATTGTGTTCTAAAACACCAGTAAATAATCTAGCCTTTGTAGGCTAATCATGTAAATACAGTTTGTAGCCTTGTATATCCATCCTGGTAAACGATGTGCATAATTATAATGACATGTAATTTTGGGAGATATGCTACATCATTATTACATTTACACATGAATAACAGACTTATGTCCCAATAATAACACCCGAATAAAATACAGCAATTTATGCTGAACATTTCAAAATGTTATACAAGACACAACAAACTGTAGCCTTCACATCCTGTATGTATAAAACCCCTGACATTAAATGTATTGGGTTACTAAGGAGTTATCCCCCATCACATAAAATGATAACACAATCAACAGAATGGATCTGTGTACACCTTAAACATGACAATGCAGACATATTATAAACCTCTGAGAGTATAATATATAAATACATTACAAAAAACTCTTAACACACCTCACTCTGAGAGAGACAGGGTCAGAGAAGGAGGGCCAGAGAAGGTGAACGACCTTTCCTCCCATCTCTCCATGGGGAAATCTGACACTGCAGATTCTAGCATCTCTCTCTCTCGCACACACACACACACACACACACACACACACACACACACACACACACACACACACACACACACACACACACACACACACACACACACACACACACACACACACACACACACACACACACACACACACACACACACACACACACACACACACACACACACACACACACACACATTCACCTGGTACACATGCGCACATGTTCCTGCGCATGCAATGGAACACGTGCACAAACTGGCATGCACACACACACACGGACCTTTGACATTATAATAGTAATGGACAACACTTTGATATTTAAATATATCAAAAGATGAGATGTCTGTTTCCCTGTAAGCTGCTCTGTTCTAGGTTGAATTAAAAGCCTGTCAGACAGACATGGCTGCTTCCTCTCCTTTGGTGGAGAGGATGTCCTACATACAAATAAAATGACTAGAATGGATATTGTCATTCAAATCAAATCAAACTGTATTTGCCACAGTCGCCGAATACAACAAGTGTACAGTCGTGGCCAAAAGTTTTGAGAATGACACAAATATTAATTTTCACAACGTTTGCTGCTTCAGTGTCTTCAGATATTTTAGTCAGATGTTACTATGGAATACTGAAGTATAATTACAAGCATTTCATTACTGTCAAAGGTCTTTATTGACAATTACATGAAGATGATGCAAAGAGTCAATATTTGCAGTGTTGACCATTCTTTTTCAAAACCTCTGCAATCCGCCCTGGCATGCTGTCAATTAACTTCTGGGCCACATCCTGACTGATGGCAGCCCATTCTTGCATAATTAATGCTTGGAGTTTGTCCGAATTTATGGGCTTTTGTTTGTCCACCCGCCTCTTCAGGATTGACCACAAGTTCTCAATGGGATTAAGGTCTGGGGAGTTTCCTGGCCATGGACCCAAAATATCGATGTTTTGTTCCCCGAGCCACTTAGTTATCACTTTTGCCTTATGGCAAGGTGCTCCATCATGCTGGAAAAGGCATTGTTCATCACCAAACTGTTCCTGGATGGTTGGGAGAAGTTGCTCTCGGAGGATGTGTTGCTGACATTCTTTATTCATGGCTGTGTTCTTAGGCAACATTGTGAGTGAGCCCATTCCTTTGGCTGAGAAGCAACCCCACACATGAATGGTCTCAGGATGCTTTACTGTTGGCATGACCCAGGACTGATGGTAGCGCTCACCTTGTCTTCTCCGGACAAGCTTTTTTCCGGATGCCCCAATCAATCGGAAAGGGGATTCATCAGAGAAAATGACTTTACCCCAGTCCTCAGCAATCCAATCGCTGTACCTTTTGCAGAATATCAGTCTGTCCCCAATGTTTTTCCTGGAGAGAAGTGGCTTCTGTGCTGCCCTTCTTGACACCAGGCCATCCTCCAAAAGTCTTCACCTCACTGTGCGTGCAGATGCACTCACACCTGTATTTGTGCCATTCCGAAGGTGAATGGGCAAGACAACATATTTCAGTTCCTTTTAACGGGGTATGTCAGTAGGTGCCAGGCACACCAGTTTTTGTTAAGGGCTGCAACACTGCTGGGTTTTTCACACTCAACAGTTTCCTCAAGACAACATGGGCCAGCATCCCTGTGAAACGCTTGACACCTTGTAGAGTCATGCCCCGATGAACTGATGCTCTGGGGGCAACTCATTATTAGGAAGGTGTTCTTAATGTTTGGTATACTCCATGTATACAGCAGACTTTGTGAAAATTAATATCTGTGTCATTCTCAAAGGTTTTGGCCACGACGTAGACATTACTGTGAAATGCATGTCAATATTCCTGTGATGAGGGCCAATTCATTTCCAACAATATGATCCGTGTCTGTCTGTGTGGTGCAGACATTTGTCTATTACTTCATGTGTAGCCAGCTGATGTGATAGCCATCTTGTAGGTTGACAGGAATACTTCTCAATGAAATGATAACTGCAAAGTAGGATTACCTGGCAGAAGTATACCTTGAGTGAGTATATCATTTGTGTCGATTACTTGTTATTAGCAAACTTTGCTAAGAAATGAGGAGCAGCAGTACAGAACCATCGCTAGACCTGCACATTAGAAGGCACATTTCCTCACTCACTAGATGAGCAATTAAAGGGCCAGATGCGCAAAGAATTGGGAATTACACCAAAAAAATGAATGTGTTGGTTTTCTTCCAGACCTAAAAAAGAAGGTCTTCTGATGTGATTTAACCATTGACATTTACTCAGAACATCCAATTTCGTTGTTTCTCTATAAAAAAAATATATATATTTTGAGAGTGGAAAAACTAAAAGATATCTAACACCAGGAAAAGTCTAACTGAGAAAACATCATTTGTGAAAATATAAAACCTATTTTTTCAATCAGATTTTTTTAGGGCCTGCCTTAGAGTAGTTTATTAACCATTATTTTGCCAGGTATATTGACAGAAAACATAGTGTACAAGAGAATATAGTGCACTAAGGACCCGGGGAAGAGTTGCAAGGGAGAGGAGAAAAGTAGCTCTCATGCTAGAAAAGGTCTATAGCCTGCTGATATAAATGTAATACTAGAGGCACCAGACCTGAGACACAAAAATTGGTTGGAATCAGCCCCACAGTGGGGAGGAAATGCTGAATAGAGAAAGAAAATTCGACTTTAAATAGTAAAAAAAATATAGTAAAAATTAAACACAGGAGGATGGGAAGCAGATACGGTCACAGGAAATGACAAAGTCATAGTTTACACACATGCAGAGGTGAGGTAAAAAAAAGAGGTCTATTTTGCCATTTTAACAGGCCTGTAAAAGTCGTCTTTCGACTAACAAGGTAGGTTAACGCGCAAAGTACACTCACTCTGTCATGAAGTTCTCTTTATAAGACAGTTCTGTCACATAGCCACTCAGCAAAGAACCACACTGAATTACATCGTATACCAACATACAGTAGTGTCCGTTAACCCTCATCTTAATGAATGTTTCAGTGAAGGGATACTGTACCACCAAAACACACGTTTTTGTATATACTGTACATATATAGAAACAATATAAACATAGGTTTACAGACATATAAACCTCTGGATGATTAGATGTTTAGATAAAGAGCCATAACGGCAGGGTTGCCGGGAGAACAAATGAACAGAAAAAGGAAAACAGTGTTCCATTGTTTCTTCTTGGCCTCCGACCTCCAAAATAAGGTGCCTTAAAGATATACAGGCCACAAACAATTAAACCATTGGATGGATTTTAGTTTAGCTAATGAATGAAGTATGAACTATGAGAGAGAGAGAGAGAGAGAGAGAGAGAGAGAGAGAGAGAGAGAGAGAGAGAGAGAGAGAGAGAGAGAGAGAGAGAGAGAGAGAGAGAGAGAGAGAGAGAGAGAGAGAGAGAGAGAGAGAGAGAGAGAGAGAGAGAGAGAGAGAGAGAGAGAGAGAGAGAGAGAGAGAGAGAGAGAGAGAGAGAGAGAGAGAGACTTTCGTTGGTCTCCGCAAT
>NC_068436.1:12027381-12112381 GCF_023373465.1 Oncorhynchus keta | reverse complement strand
TGATTGTATCATTTTGGCATAAACGAAACATACACTCTTTAAAAAAAAAATCCGGACAGAACAAAAAAGGGTTATATTGCTTGCTTCATACATGGCGCCATATTAAACCCTTAAGAGGTGCCATATATGAAGCCCTAGAAGCATTTTTGGAACTATCTGAAACTTTTTTTTCTGAGAGTGTACATTGTTCGTTTATGCGAAAATGCGGCAATCACTACTGGGACTGTTTTCTAAGAGTGTGGGCCAATTTAACGTGAATGGATTTCTTAGTTGACTTATTATTAGGTCTAAAATCGTTGTGACCAGCTCTTGTAATGTGTCCTTGACGCATCGAAGGATAGAACAGCAAATAGCGTAGAGCATCAATATTGTGTGCAGATTTGCTCTTCGTTAATTGAATTCATATGTCAGGCATGTGTATAATGAAAACATCTGAAAACGAAGCACAAAAACTATTGGAGAGAAATTCATGCTCTCGTTGAAGAAAGGCTTTTTTATGCAATACCAAATGTGATCAGGAATTAATTAAGTAATTCTTCCTGCCTGTTTTGTGTCAAAAGGTCTTGCTCATGGTGTGTAGAATTTCCTTTCGCATGCAAATATGAGATATACAGAGTAAAATATACTACAATCAATTATTTTCTAAATGAATCAGCCTACCGTTCGTTTTTATTTTACCCTAGTGAAAAATATGTCGTTCATTTATTAAAAAATAATAACATGATTCATTATTCGGCCTATAATATAATTTAAACGATGTAGCATGCATACGTCATCGTATAAGAGCACAACTCGAAACAATGCATAACGTTCTAGGAATGTTATTGTGTATGACGTATTCTAAGCCTATGTCATCCAATCAAATCAAATCAAATCATCATGTCGTGCCTTTGCTTTGTCTGGCCGTATTGCCAAGTTAAATAAGGGAAAAGAAATAGCCTAAACTGCATACAATTCGCTCACTGAACCTGAATGCAACTGTAAAATGTTTTAATCTAATTGTTGAACCCATCATTGTTGTCTATGTGAATTTATTCCTCATTGTCGTTATTTTGAATGCATGATTTTTTCACTTTCAATTCTTAATGGACCTATTCACTATCGAATGATTATGAATCGTTTAATTTTCATTTGAATAGTTTATTCATTGGTTTCGTGGCAATTTAATAATTTTTTGAAAAGAATGCCATTCTCATGGTCACTTTGAATCAAATAATTCGCTTTTTCTGGCTATGTAAAGAGGATGCTTGACTGGCCTATTTAGCCGATTTACTCCTCTTCCAACAACGGGGGGAAAGTCTGCATTGCACGGATGATTGCGAAGGGACACCTCAATCTTCGATATACGATAGGCATTTAGCTTTTCTATTATAAGAAAAGTACAGCATTATACATTACACACACACACACGGAAACTGATACAATCAATCTCTTATAAGCTGTATTTAAAAAAACACGTAAATGTCTTCATTCCAACGTTTGTTACCCATATTTTTTTTAAACGAAAATCGCCGATCACCCACTATATTTTTTTCTAACAGTCGACCCAAATATATACCCTTCTTGATTTTGACCCACTCAACATGTAAGAAAAATTGAGCAAAATCTACTTAAGTAGGCCTAGCCCAGGTAAATGAATATGTTTGCTTTGAAGTGAAACGCAATAAGGCTATGTTAATATTGCGTATATACATATACGTATCGCATTAATCATTACAAAGCATAACTGGATAAATGTCACCTTGTTTAAAAAAAATCTAGATTTAGTTCCAATGTCGTCTACAAGATCAATAAAGCCTTATTGCATTGCATTTCAAAGCAAACATTCATTTACCAAGGCAAGGCCTACTTAAGTAGATTTTGCTATATTTTTCTAGCATGTTGAGTGGGTCAAAATCAAGGATGTTTTCATTTCTATGTAAAGGACATAATGATAAACCAGGCGGTAAAATGTTCCTCTAGGCTTTCTTGAAGCACTAATTCATCCCCTCAATGTGATTATTTACCTCTGATTACGATAATTATGATGAAACGAATCGATTACAAATCAAAACCCGTTACAAATCATTCTGAAAAACAAACATTATCGGTTGTCATAGTAATGATAATTATGTCTCACCGCTTTGATGGCTCGGGAATACAAATGATGTGTGTTTTATAATTAATTACACAGCGCTCACCTCTGCCTTTTATTAACGCACCTAGACTTTTTACAATGTAGTAATGTGTGAAAACAAGGACAGCCCAGTCAATAAAGCAAATCACTCTGCAGTCCGTCACCGATAAGAGGGAAAATTACCCTGGTAATTGCACGATTAATCACGCGCCTTTTTATGTTTTTCAGTAGGCAGACACGGAGCCACTATACCACCAGTGCTCATAGGCACAGCAGCAAAACATGGTACACAGACGACGCTGGACTTGTACAAATCACAAACAAGCAAAACGTCCATGCTTCATTAAGCTAAAATGAAGAGGCAGCATGCAGGCACAACGCAGGGCAGCTATAGGCCTACAGAAATGAGGTCATTTGAATGATCTTAAAACCCCACACGTATATAACGGATAGCTTACATCTAAACACTGGAGCTGAATAATTATTTGACATATAAAAAAGAAAAATGTCAGATTGATTTATAAGCAACTCATCTTGAACACGTGCCCATTGTATTTATTTCTTACTAAAAGTGTATAAACATAATGCATGATTATCTGTCTGTGTGTGTGTCTCTAAACGTGTAAACGTGCACAGTTGTGTGTGTAGTATGCCTCGCATGTCCCAGTCTGTGATGAAGGTGGATACCTGCAAACAATAGGAACTAGGTCCCCTCTCCTCTCTCTCTTGATACGTTTCTCTCAGCAATATTACCCTCAGAGATCAAACAGCTTGACATTGGCGAAATGTGGCTGTTTAGAAGCCCATAGAAGCCCTGTCCTGATTGGTTGGCTGGCAATGGCTGGGGTAATGTTATGACCAGGTAATTGCAGACCTTGGACAGATGCATTAACCAGGCTCAGTGACTGGAGCCACTGGATATTATTTTAGCCAGAGGGCCAAAGGAACCTGGAAGAACTGGGCCCTTCGAGAGGCCGAGGGCTGGACCTCCGAGGCCCCAGGAGGGCCCGGTACCCTGGCTCTGGTGCCCTCCATACCCACAGAGGGCTGTTCCCAACCGAGGTCTCCTTGGATCTCTGGGTCTCCCTCCTGGTGCTTTGAAGCAGGGGGCATTGGAGTTGATGAGCTCTTGTGGAGAGTGGGGACACCCATGCTTTAATATGCCAGGGTACTCTGCCTTTATACTGCATACTGGACAATTCACTGAAAGTCACTTCCCCACTTTCCCCCCAACCTATTGCCTCTTCATTCAGTACAGAAACTAGACCCTCGCAAGGTCAGAAAACAGCTTTAACTGAAGATTGTGTGTCAATGGTTTCCATCACATTTCCTGTCGGATCTTTTAGGAACCCCAAGCTGGAAACCAGCCCAGCAGATCCTGTTTAGATTTGACGCTTGATACAATGTAACTCTTATGGAATTCACTGGTTTGCGTCCCAAATGTCACCGTATTCGCTACACAGTGTGCTACTTTTATCCAGAGCCCTGTGGGTCCTGGTCAAAAGTAGTGCACTATGTAGGGAATAGGATACATTTTAAGACATAGTCACTGAGGTGAGACACAAGGGGGCTTTCTGTAAATTAAACCTTTGTGGGTTATTATATAGATTACGCTCCTACGCCTTGTGGGCTTTTAATGTTCAATAGCATAGCCAGTAAAGCCTGGGCCACACTTCCTGAGATGCACTCAGGATCTAATAACACTGTCATAGTGCTGCTGAATGGCTTGGTGTTGTACAGCAGTATGTCAGAAGAGAGCCTTTGAATAAGTTGACCCTCGCCATCCGGAAAGGAACTGCCTCCTTCCATAAAAGCTTATTGCCAAATTTACAGCAGAGCTCATATCCAAATGTTGGACATGTACTCCAGTGTGTTATAATGTGGGCTATGTTGGACAAATGAGTGAATATTCTGGTGTTTTATTTTCTATCCCATTCTATCCAATTCTATTCCATTCCATTCCATTCCAGCCCATTCTATTCTATTCTCCATCTCTCAGTGCCAATCTAGTAACAGAAGCAGCGCAGCGATTGTGATGTGATGGGGATGTATAAGCAGATAGATTAAAGCAGTAGTTCCATCCAACAGCTCAACAGCCTATAGACTGATCACTGATCTCCCCTCCTTGTAATCTGACAAGTGTCAGACACCCCAGCCTGTCACGTCTAGGCAGGGCGGCTCTCCCTAGTATATCTTTATGTCGTTTGGGGGAGGGGAGGCAGTAATGTAATGTAAGTTGTCAGAGAGATATGGTCTCATAAAAAAAAAACATCCCATAAAACATATCCCCGGCACTTACGTCACCTAACGGCTTATTCAGGACTTGCCTTAGAATCAGGAACTCACCTTTTGAGTATTCGACTCAGAAACGAGAACCATAAGGAGAGAGAACGGACTGCAACAGTCAACTAGGTTATGTACATGGCTATGACAGTACTGTCCTGGTGCTGAAAATTATTGTCATGTCATATCGCGGCCATATTCCTTCCCAATCTGAATTAAAAATAAATCAAATACGAAATATTATATCGTACCGCTGAGCGCCAGACCGAGGTTTTGAAAAGTACCCTGTCCAATAGGATATGAAGTCCCCTTCCTTCTTCCCTGTATAAAACAGAAGACAACTGTTCCCTAACCCCTTCATCAGAGCATAGCCATGACAGGACAGGTATAGAGAATCAGCCTATGGGCCGTGTCTGTGATGGGATGTCTATGATAGGTATAGAGACTTGGTCACTGATCGCTCCCCACAGCTGGACAACAGCTGGCCAGAGCTGTTGCATGTCCAGAAGACTCTCTGTCCACTCCAGAAAATAGGGGACACTTTAGGCTGCAAGATGTGTGTGTGTGTGTGTGTGTGTGTGTGTGTGTGTGTGTGTGTGTGTGTGTGTGTGTGTGTGTGTGTGTGTGTGTGTGTGTGTGTGTGTGTGTGTGTGTGTGTGTGTGTGTGTGTGTGTGTGTGTGTGTGTGTGTGTGTGTGTGTGTGTGTGTGTAGAGAATGACCCAGTTTGAAGATGGGGCTATGTTTATGGTATATATTGGACTTATATTATACAATTAGTTGCTTCACTGGCTTGGCTTCATAGCCAGTATACTATACAGAGGCTATACCTGGACATATTGTAATTAATTATGAGAACATACATTTATTTACATTATCATTAGAAGATTTCAGATTTTTGCTAACGTTTTATACCATTTTGTTTTTGGGATGGACTGTGACATTAGTATCAATTGCGACCAACTTGCTGCTGCTCTGTCAGGTCAGAAAAAGGGTAGGATATTGTTTTAATCTTCCCCAACCAACAACAATATGTATCCATGTAACCATATAGCAAATGTAGGATTCGTTCATTTATATAAATAAACATTCAGTGGATTACAATACTCCTCCATCTTCCTTGAAAGGACTTCCCAATGCATGACTTAACGGCCATAAAAATCAAGTCCTCTTGCGTCTTTCATTTGTTACCTTAAGTACAAAATAAGGCAGCCCATTTTCAATTAGAAGGCCATCTGGAGATTACAGTTCTTTTAAACCTCTGACAGAACGAAAGTCCGTTATCTCTTGTGCAGTTCCTTGATCAAATCAAATGTGACATTTCAGCGGACTAACAAGCAATTATATCAGGTAATCATATCAGTATAATATCGTATCATGATTATTTATGATATGGCCAATAAGGCTACTTGATACGTGCGAGGGGAAATATTGTTGTGAAAATGTTTCCGCTTTTCATTTATTTACGTCAACTGACGTATTTCATAAGGATAATGGAACGTATTTCTGAAATATTTTCATCATAGAGAATCATGTTGAAAGAATGATCATAAGGACATCTCGTTATATATCACGTAAATTGCTTTATTCCCTACAACCAATATACGTTGTTTAAGTATTGAGAACGTATTAGATAAATCTTAGAACGATGCAATTGCAAATAATTATATTATTATTAGGCCATGTAACTCCCTAAAATAATCGCAATTCGAGGCTTTTTCGATAGGAAATAGAGTTCTCAAGAGCACTAAAGAAGACCCGGAGACAAAGAGGGCAGCTACAAGCACCATCATCGCGGGACTGCCGATGGGTAATTAATTTCTTTCAAAGGACGACCCCTAGTTAACGTGTTTTCTTGAAATTATCTTCATCATCATTTTCAGTTGTATTAATACGCTTTTAAAACCTTATTGACACATCCCCTTGCGTGCAGGGGTGTTATGGGGCCGAGTGGATCCAACCAAAACTTCCGTAACGTAATCAGTGCGCGTTTGCAGTCAGATGGAGTTATTGGCATGCTTTTGAAACAAACTGCAGACAATATAGGCCTATACTCATGGATCAAATCGGTAAACCGAACAAACACTCAAAACTCATGTCTTTCTATAACTGCTGTCTGTTGACATCACAATAGTTCAATGTCACATTGATTGAGATCTATTTTAGGACTTAAAAAAGAGCGGAAAATCATTAAAAACCCAATAATCCTAAACCATAAATTGTAAAATGACAGAAAAAAAGAATAAAGGCTATGGGAACCGAATTTCCAATTTCCAAGATCGTTGGGTTTGGGCTTTAAATTGGGAGGTGCGGTTTCAGATTGTTAAGAACATCCCCAACTTTGACATCTGCTTGACATTTGGACCCGAGGAAGCCTTGCGTGAGAGTAACGCCAATAAAGATGCCAAAGCACATTTAAAACCTTGGGCAGAAAACATTATTGGTGGTTCCATACCAAAATAATGAAAGGAGATGCATGCGGTGCCATTTCCCCCCTCTTGCCTCTTTTCAAACTGTGATGTCATGGATAGTATTGCAAAAATGCCGGTTGCTGTGTTTCGGATGAACATAATTAGTCCAGCATGATCGCGTTTAGAGTTTGATGGTCAGTTCGCCAAAGTGTACGAGACTAGTGAAAGTAGGCCTATCATGCTGGCGTCAACTAGACGAAATAGTAGATAGGCCTATTTCCAGAATCGAAATATTCTTATCCATCCATATTCTTATTCTTTTCATTTTATTTTATTTTTCTTTGGGGGGCTATTTGACTATAATAATGACAATGATATTTGTATTACTTTTATTATACCTGGCTTCTTTCAGATTAGCATCCGTTTTTGATTTACATGACCAAACGTCTGGTAAATGGAACTCAACATTCGACGTAACCTTTCCAGAAAGATATTATACGTTTGCTAAAAAATTCGTAAACTTAGGTAGATTTTATCTTGAACTCTCAAACTGTATTTTGTATATGGCCTATTCTGAGGGTTAATTTTAGAATAGGCCTACAGTTCCTGAATAATATACAATATGAATGTTGGTAAATGTTATTACAATTATTATTGTTGTTATTATTAGTAAAATTACAGCGTGTAGTTTTCTAATATAGGCTAGTCTATGGGATCGAAGCCTACCCAAATTCCCCCTGCTTTCATCCAGAGACCGCGCGTCTCAGCAGCGACAGCGTGGCGTCCCGCTCCCTCAGCAGGTAGTTGTGTTGACAAACTGCAGAATATGGAGAACCGTAAGGACTTCATCAATCATTCCAAATGAAAGGCAACCTCGGTGTCAGCCACCCCGAAAAAAAAGGTAACCTGTATAAACAGCATCAACTATCGGAAACCCTGATTAGGCTATGGGAACAGAGCAGAATCAAATACAGCCTGTTCATTGGAAGGTAGAAAGAAAAATCTCATTTCATCATACATTTCAGATTCAGATGCACCGAGACTAAATTAAATGAACGGTATGGCCCAATAAATGAACATGTAGGAGCTAGGCTAATAAGTTATGTGGAATAAAAAAAAAATTGTGCAGAATCATAGACATTCACAATTTCCATGTAATGTTGCAAATTACTACAAAGTATAATAAGACACCTACATGTAACTATATTAATGTTGCATGTACAATTTTATGGTCAGTGTGTTGAACTAACTGTAATCCTTATTTGTATATCTTATGGCCCATCCTTCCTCCCTATGCGCATAATCGATTGTTTGGCAAAAATCTTCATCGACTGATTTACAGGGTCAACTCGTGCGTTCTCGCTTTACTCAAGTTAAGAATCTGCCTTATCAGAAAGTAATTTATGTCAGTCAATTAAACACGACGATTCCTATGAACTAATGCAACTTGCATGTAGGATTCTCTTAAATAGTATTGCTTTTATATAATACGAGTAATGGAAGGCGCTTGGAGCTCCTTTTGGCACAGTTGTAGTTATAGGTCCTCAATGTAGAATAACCCCGTGGTTGTTGCAACAATGATAGGCAGGCTATTAATCATATGTTAATTAGTACGAACATGTGTTTTACTGAAAAAGCTGGTACTAAATGAATGATTAAGCCAATGGATCGTGTCATCTAAAGTAGGTTACCAACCATTCAATCATGAACCATTTCAGTTCTCCATCCAATTTAGCTTAGTATTTGGCATTGCTATGTTTTTTTTCGTAGGCCCTGAAAGGAGTCTTTGAGGAAGACAGATAAAGTTGAGTTATATATTCTCCCTCCTTGACATGGTACCTTGTCTCCCTGCGCTATGGAGAGCTAAAAAAGGGGTCAGGGTACACATTGCATCACCACTCTCTAAACCTTCTCAGATTGACCCCTCTCCCATGCAGCTCCAAGGGCCCTGTATCTCTCTGCTGACGGCCCCTGTGATGCTCTCCCTTTTCATTTACAGCACATAAAGCACACTCCGCTAGAGGTCGAGGGTCATGTTGTGTCTGGTGTCGATTTACTCCTGGCTATCTATACACTGACAGGCTCAGAGGAACTCTATGGTTAATATATACACTATGGATCGGGGCTTTGAAATGCCGTTTGGTAGTTTCGAGAGCCGTGTTGAGAGGTGTATATAGGTGACTTAATTCGTAAATATAGTGTACATAGTCGAGTCGAAGGGCGAATCAGTAATGGTCACCATCTTGAATATATAAAAACATTATGATCACTGTAGAAATAGTCACAGCTCAACACAAGGGGAATATTTTCTCAGAATTTTAATTTGTATACAATCTAGACAGGTTTTATTTCCAGTGTTGTCATTCAGCAACCCATCTCAGATGTAAATGTTTTTTTTAGGCTGTTGAAAAGGGAATTGTCTATAAAAATCTCAATCCATAAATCCACACAGGAAACTAAAAAGTACATGGAATTGAAGAAAAGGAAAAGTCTGTACTGTCATTTGCTGCTGTTAAACTAAGTGTAATTAACATTTCATAAATATTACAATAATCTCAAATCACTTAAATTGATCATGGTAGTGGAGAACATGAACTGTGCAAAGACTCAGTTCTCTGCATGCAGTCCAGTGCTCATACAAAATGTCAGTGCAAAAACAGGTCTACTTATGAGAAAAAAAATCTGTTAAAATACGTCAAAATAAAATGTTTCTTATATAAATCTCTACACTTAAATATATACATGTGCAAATCAAATCTGGGGTTTAATCAATTGTATGCAAACATTTACCACAGTTGTTATTCTGCTCAGGTTCACATGTCAGTGTGGTTGTCATTTTCAACATTTTGTTTATTGGCACTAGAACTAATAATAAAGACTGCATGGCTAAGACAACAGATAGAAAACAAACAGTCCTTCAGATATGTGAAAACTAAATAGTGTGATATATATATATATGAATCAGAAGACAGCAGTGTGGAGAGAAAACACCCCCTGGTTAAAGTGCTCACTAGTTAGTAATCATTAAAAGAAACAATCTGGTAGTCCTGGGTCACGTGCAATACTGAACACTGCATAAAGAAACGTCACGAATAGAGCGGACTTGATTCCTTATTCTACATATCAGAGGTATGTCTGATCTATATTACATATTTCTGGACATTTGTAGCAAATAGAATCAAGCCCTTCGAGTCACTGGGAAGAGGTTGGGAGAGAAAGAGTGACGTTGCAGTCATAGAATAGATTAGAGATTGACAGGAAGATTTAAACAGGGTAAGGGGCATCACTCCAGAGTCACACACATAAAACAAATCACAAGATAAATGTTGTCCGCAAAGGATGGTGGGAAAGATTAACGGTCATATCTGTGGTGTCGCTATTGTAAAGTGGCTGTTCCACTGGATGTCATAAGGTGTATGCACAGGACAAGAGCCTAAATGACTTAAATGTAAATGTAATATCTGTGTCACTTATGCTGTTTTTTTCTTCACTAATTGGTCTTTTGACCAATCAGATCTGGACGTGAAAAGATCAGATTTGATTGGTCAAAAGACCAATGAGTGGAAAAAAATAATCAGAATTGGGCTGCCTGTGTAAACTCAGGCATCGGTGCTAGAGTCAGTGCCGGAATGTAGATACCTTCATTTACCAACATTACCTATCCCAGCTTGGGCCGAGGTAAAAATTCACTGAACAATTGTCCTCAACTTTGACACCTATTTTTCCATCAACAATCAATAGCTGTATTACCAGTGGTGTGTTCATTAGGCACCAAATAGAATAAAATGGATTGCAACATTGAGAAACAAAATTGGACTTGTCCAATAAGAAACATTTATTTTCGTCTTACGTAGGCGAAAAACGTTTTCAATTTTGCACACAATTAATACGACCCAGCCGAGATGCATGCAGATGAGAGTTCACATTACAAACTCAAAATTGGATGCTCTGAGATTCCCATGGACATTCTACTCATCCACATACATCAATTCAGAGTATGACCCATGGCGATTACTTTACAACTCATAAAATACTTTGGAATGGACGCAAATAGTCCTTTGAAGTACTCTGCTAAAAATAAAAGGATTCCATGTTGTAAATGTGGTTGGATTAATTATTGTTGTGCCTCTTGGAAATTCATTCATTCCATCCAATTTAATCCAGCTCACAAAGTTAAGGACAAAAATGCAGTGGAGTTTCTACCAGCCCATTAGTCATTCTTTTAAGTTCCTCTAATTGTAAAAAACATTACAACAAAAACATTAATTTAAAAAAGAAAGCCAGAATATTAAACTCAAAACTCAAGAGTAATTCACAAAACAAAAACAGAGTATAATGTGAACCACAACTGCTAATTGTTGCTGTAATAATATTTAGTCTTTGTTCATAGCATATGTTTAACTTCTTCTTGACTTCGTTAACATACTGGAGCTACACTTCTGCGTGGTTAAGCTGGAAGTAGTTGGTTATATTGTCGTATGCTACTTGTGTGCTGAATATACGTCTAGCCTGTCTGAGGCTATATCTCACACCTTAAGATGTCACTTCATGTGGGCGGGCCAAATCGCTACGCTACTTGGTCTCCATTGGCTCTACAGCCGGAGAAGAGATCGCCTCCCACCCAGTATGGAAACAAGCATCATTGCTAGCAGTACAGGACCCTATATTAAGAATGACCAGCAACAACTATTGTCCAAAGTAGTATATTGCATCAGTGCAATAACTGGTTCATGTATTCACCGACTTCCACTCCTCGTCACTTCCCGGTTAGGCCGCCACGTGGCCGATGAGATAGATGTTGTCGTAAAGATGGCCGACAAAGTCCTCGCTGATGTTCTGGGCAGCGTGGCGAGTGTTGCGGATGAACTCGCGTTTGGACATCTTGTTCTTGACGTGCGGGCTGGTCAAGTCTATAGACAGCAGGATGAGCGAGTAGCAGAGCACATACACCGCATCTGGAGAGGAGAGATGGACAGAATATAAGAGAGGTCAAACAAGTCCCAGCACCAAGCATCCAATGAAGATAAAGTTGTATACGGATCTGTGAGGTGGCAGCTAGCCTAGCGGTTAAGAGAGTTGGGCCAGTAACCCAAAGGTCGCTGGTTTGAATCCTGGGCAGGCAAGGTGAAAAATTTGCCGATGTGACCTTGAGCAAGGCACTTCATTCACCCTGGATAATAGCGTCTGCTAAATGAAAAATATATAAATCAATTCATCGTGATGGTGTTTACCTAAAAAAATATTGTAGACTTAAGATAAATAATGGCAATGGGGCACACACACCAACAAAATACCTTTTTAAAAATGTTATCTTGCTTAGTATTATACATCTATTCAGTATATTAGCCAGCCCCAATGTTTTAGTTGATGTCTTTCTCAGTCCAGCAATACTTTCTCTGTTCATTGTGTGGTCATCACTTGGCTGAGAGGGTGGGTGGGAGTTTAAGAATAGACGACAGGGAGAAAGATCGAAGGGAAGACCAGAAAAGAGCATCAAAACAAGAGAAGGGCTGATAGAAAAATAGCTTCATAATGACGTGTCTACAAAAGAAAACACATTCTGAAGTGTGAATAATATTCCTTTACAGGACACATAACAGGGAAGGAAAGAGACGTGTCTACTCATATTCTCAGACCTTACAGTGTGGGTATCAGCCCTGGTTCTGGGCAGACTAAGAGGGGTTGAACAGGGGGTCTCTTTAGAGTGGGAGAGAAAGTGTGAGAGCGTACATCTCCACTCCTCCTTTACTGCTCTGCCAATTCTATCGCCAGTAAGTTTATAATAAATCAGCCGGCTTCTCCTCCAGGACGACGCAGAGCGGCCGAGAACCGCGCCAGATGTTATTACAACGCCGTTCTGTGATAGGAGAGTGAGGGCAGCGCTCCAGCCAAACACTTTAAACCCGTGGGATTATTGTGGCTTTAGGGACCAATGACAGTGTTAGTACAAAGATTTCTCACACATTTGAATCATGCAACAAGGACAGGACAACTTGGGTCAAGTGCAACATCAGAGCCCTTTGTAAATTACAGAGGCATTGTGGGGAGATCAACAGACGAGAGAAGACCTAAAGCCTGTGGGATTTGATGAGCGTGGACCCAGAGTTAGGAGTTGTTCGACTGTGGCAGAAACTGGCAGGTGGTTGCCGGCACTGTCGACAAGACAAGACCAGACAGACGCATGATGTCAGGTGTTTACAGTGACATCACCTATTCCTTTTAGCTCCTAGTGGAGTAAAGGGCCTTTTACAGTACTTGGGTCTTCTAGGGCTCGGTCCTCTAAAGCAGACCTACGTCTTGACTGGTTGAATCCATCTGTCACTGCGGCCCCACTCAGCCCAAACCATCTCACTTGGGTTGAGGTTGGGTGATTGTGGAGGCCAGGTCATCTGATGCAGCACTCCATCACTCTCCTTCATGGTCAAATAGCCCTTACACAGCCTGGAAGTGTGTGTTGGGTCATTGTCCTGTAGAAAAACAAATGATAGTCCCACTAAGCCCAAACCAGATGGGATGGCGTATCGCTGCAAAATGCTGTGGTAGCCATGCTGGCTAAGTGTGCCTTGAATTCTAAATAAAAATCAGCAACAATCTCACCAGCAAAGCACACCCACACACCTCCTCCATGCTTTACGGTGGGAACCACACATGCAGAGATCATCTGTTCACCTACTCTGCGTCTCACAGCGGTTGGAACTAAAAATAAAAAATGTGGACTCAAATGTCCATTGCTCGTGTTTCTTGGCCCAAGCAAGTCTTGTCTTCTTATTGGTGTCCTTTAGTAGTGGTTTCTTTGCAGCGATTTGACCATGAAGGCCTGATTCACACAGTCTACTCTGAACCGTTGTTGTTGAGATGTGTCTGTTACTTGAACTCTGAAGCATTTATTTGGGCTACAATTTCTGAGGCTGGTAACGCTAATGAACTTATCCTCTGCAGCAGAGGTAACTTTGGGTCTTCCTTTATTGTGGCAGTCCTCATGACAGCCAGTTTCATCATTGCGCTTGATGGTTTTTGCAACTGCACTTGAAGAAACGTTCAAAGTTAACATTTTCCAGATTGACTGTCCTTCAGGTCTTATAATTCTTGTCAAAATATGGACTTAGTCTTTTACCAAATAGGGCAATCTTCTGGACACCACACCACCCCTACCTTGTCACAACACAACTGATTGGCTCAAACGCATCAAGGAAAGAAATTCCACAAATTAACAAGGCACACCTGATCATTGAAATGCATTCCAGGTGATTATCTCATGAAGCTGGTTGAGAGAATGCCAAGCGTGTGCAAAGCTGTCAAAGGCTTGGTGGTGGCTACTTTGAAGAATCTCAAATATATTTATCTGTTTTACACTTTTTCGGTTACTACATGATTCCACATGCCATTTCATAGTTTTGATGTCTTCACAATGTAGAAAATAGTAAAAATAAAGACAAACAATCAAGATGTGCTTTAAGTGTAGATTCATCCTTAAATTTAACGGTTTTGTAAAAATTATTGTATGAACCATTTAGGAATTACAAGCATTTTTTTGTACATACTTGGACAAACTTACAATCAAATTAAATGAGTCAATACTTGGTTACAAATCTTTTGCAGTCAACGACTGCCTGAAGTCTGGAACCCATAGACATCACCAGATGCTGGGTTTCTTCCCTGGTGATGCTCTGCCAGGCCTTTACTGCAGCAGTCTTCAGTTCCTGCTTGTTCTTGGGGAGTTTTGCCTTCAGCAAGTGAAATGCATTCTCAAATTCAATTCAGGTCAGGTGATTGACTTGGTTATTGCAGAATATTCCACTTCTTTGCCTTAAAAAAGTATTGGGTTGCTTTCGCAATATGCTTCGGGTCAATGTCCCTCTCCACTGTGAAACACCCTCCAATGAGTTTTGTAGCATTTGGCTGAATCTGAGCAGATAATATAGCCCTAAACACTTCAGAATTCATCCTGCTGCTTTTGTCAGCAGTCACATCAATAAATACAAGGAAATCAGCCATACATGCCCACGCCATAACACGACCTCCACCATACTTCACAGATGAGGTGGTATACGTCGGATCACGAGCAGTTCCTTCCCCATACGCTTCTAATCATTCTGGTACGATTTGATCTTTGTCTCATCTGTCCATAGCATGTTGTTCCAGAAATGTACAGGCTTTTTCAAATGTTTTTTTGGCAAACTCTAAAGCAGTGTTCCTGTTTGAGGCTTACCAATGGTTTACATCTTGTGGTAAACCCTCTGTATTTACTCTGGTGAAGTCTTCTCTTGATTGTTGACTTTGACACAGATACACCTGCCTCCTGGAGGGTGTTCTTGATCTGGAAAACTGTTGTGAAAAGGGGTTTTCTTCACCAGGGAATGAATTCTGTCATCCACCAGTTGTTTTCAGTGATCTTCCAGACCTTTTGGTGTTCCTGAGCATTCTTTCTTTCTAAGAATGTACCAAATAGTTGATTTGGCCACACCTAATGTTACTGATGGGTTTGTTTTGATTTTTCATGCCTAATGATGTCTTCCTTCAATGGCAAGGACAGCTCTTTGGATTTCATATTGAGGGTTAACAGCAACATATTCCAAATGCAAATGCCACACTTGAAATCAACTCTATACCTTTTATCTGCTTACCTGTAAATTAACTAATGAGGGAATAACACACACCTGGCCATGGAACAGCCAATATTGTCCAATTACTTTTGGTCCCTTAAAATGGGGGGGGGGACCACATAAAAAGTGCTGTAATTCCGTTCACCTGATTTGGATGTAAATACCCTCAAATTAAAGCTCATATTCATTCTTTCATTTTAACTCCAATATGCTGTGGAAGACAGCTAAAACAATAATAACAACATGGTCAATGGCCAAAAATGTATGATCTGACTGTATACATTTTTGTATTTTACACCCTTTTTCTCCCCAATTACAATCTTGTCTCGTCGCTGCATCTCCCCAACGGGCTCGGGAGGCGAAATTCAAGTCATGCGTCCTCCGAAACATGACCCACCTAACTGCACTTCTTAACTCATGGCCCCTTAACCTGGAAGCCAGCCGCACCAATGTGTCAGAGGAAACACCGTTCAACTGACGACCGGAATCAGCCTGCAGGCACCTGGCCCGCCACAAGGAGTCGCTAGAGTGCGATGAGCCAATTAAAGTCACCTCCCCTAACCCGGACGACACTGGGACAATTGTGTGCCGCCAAATGGGACTCCCGATCACGGCCGGTTGTGATACAGCCCGGGACCGAACGCGGGTCTATAGTGACATATCTAGCACTGCGATGCAGGGCCTTAGATCACTGTGCCACTCAGGAGGCCCATATATGTTTATATAAAAATATACATTTCTCTTACAAAAGTAGTGCGCTGGGCCTTTACTAGTCCTATATTAGCAGACCGATATAGCACTCTATAGCGCGGGCAGACAGCTAGATCATCGGCAAAAAAAGAAAAACAAACATTGCAGCACCCACACACATCTTGCCTCTAACTCAACACCTGTCAGGTCTACAATTCCCATTAATTAATTTATTACTACAATTCCCCCCCACTAAACATCCTGTAGAACTACAACTCCCTCCACTCACATAGGCTGAATTAACATATCTCGTCCACTCATCCGACTTCCCTAAACACCCTGCAGATTAGAACTACAACTCCCTGCAGTGCACTGACCTGGGCTGAGACCCACATCCCGGACCAGGACAGGGTTGCAGGCACAGAAGCGGTGGGAGAACTTGGTGATGAGTGTCTCCAGATATTCGCCCCTCTCCTCTGGGGCGTGGATGTGCCTGAAGAAGTCCCTCAGTGCGTTAGGCAGGAACTGGTTACTGAAGTTGTGCAGCGTGACCAGCTCGTCCAAAACATCTCTCCTGCAATTAGAGACAAGCCAATAAGAATTTGAAAAAAGCCCAGTGAGAAATCGAGAAAAGCCCAGTGAGAATTTGAGAAAAGCCCAGTGAGAATTCGAGAAAAGCCCAGTGAGAATTCGAGAAAAGCCCAGTGAGAATTCGAGAAAAGCCCAGTGAGAATTCGATGAAGAAAACCCACCTCTCATCTAGGTATACCCTCAGCATCTTCCAGTTGAGCGTGCGAGTGCAGAAGATGAACTTGGCCAGCTCCTTGGGGTGGTCCACCAGTATGCCTTTGGACATGAAGTAACTGATACCCTATTGGGGGGGAAGAGAGAAAGAGAGAGTCAATATGAAACACACACAGAGAGAAAGAGGGATTAGAGGGGGAGAGTAGAGACCCAGCACCATTTCAGTCCATCACACAGCTATCACATGCCCTTTAAGTGGCTGGCCATAGTCAGCCTAATCCACTTAGCGATACAGACAGACCAAATAACGCCATTAGAATGTTCCACAGATTCTCGGGAACCAGGCTTTGACCTGCAGTGACCTTCAAGGCTGATGTCTTTCAGAATGTATGCATCGGCAGTAAACAAGTAATTTAGCTGGTAGTCATTTGTCTTCAAGGTGGGCTGAAGTGTGGAGGGTTTGATGTGTAAAGTGTGGTGGGTTCAATGTGTACTCACTATTTCTAAATCATATTTTTTTTGTGAAAAAAAAAAAAAAGAATCAATAACGTAGTGTCAAAAAGCTAATTGGCTCATATAAATATACAGTGCCTTGCGAAAGTATTCGGCCCCCTTGAACTTTGCGACCTTTTGCCACATTTCAGGCTTCAAACATAAAGATATAAAATGTATTTTTTTGTGAAGAATCAACAAGTGGGACACAATCATGAAGTGGAACGGCATTTATTGGATATTTCAAACTTTTTTAAATCAAAAACTGAAAAATTGGGTGTGCAAAATTATTCAGCCCCCTTAAGTAATACTTTGTAGCACCACCTTTTGCTGCGATTACAGCTGTAAGTCGCTTGGGGTATGTCTCTATCAGTTTTGCACATCGAGAGACTGAATTTTTTTCCCATTCCTCCTTGCAAAACAGCTCGAGCTCAGTGAGGTTGGATGGAGAGCATTTGTGAACAGCAGTTTTCAGTTCTTTCCACAGATTCTCGATTGGATTCAGGTCTGGACTTTGACTTGGCCATTCTAACACCTGGATATGTTTATTTTTGAACCATTCCATTGTAGATTTTGCTTTATGTTTTGGATCATTGTCTTGTTGGAAGACAAATCTCCGTCCCAGTCTCAGGTCTTTTGCAGACTCCATCAGGTTTTCTTCCAGAATGGTCCTGTATTTGGCTCCAGCCATCTTCCCATCAATTTTAACCATCTTCCCTGTCCCTGCTGAAGAAAAGCAGGCCCAAACCATGATGCTGCCACCACCATGTTTGACAGTGGGGATGGTGTGTTCAGGGTGATGAGCTGTGTTGCTTTTACACAAACATAACGTTTTGCATTGTTGCCAAAAAGTTCCATTTTGGTTTCATCTGACCAGAGCACCTTCTTCCACATGTTTGGTGTGTCTCCCAGGTGGCTTGTGGCAAACTTTAAACAACACTTTTTATGGATATCTTTAAGAAATGGCTTTCTTCTTGCCACTCTTCTATAAAGGCCAGATTTGTACAATATACAACTGATTGTTGTCCTATGGACAGAGTCTCCCACCTCAGCTGTAGATCTCTGCAGTTCATCCAGAGTGATCATGGGCCTCTTGGCTGCATCTCTGATCAGTCTTCTCCTTGTTTGAGCTGAAAGTTTAGAGGGACGGCCAGGTCTTGGTAGATTTGCAGTGGTCTGATACTCCTTCCATTTCAATATTATCGCTTTCACAGTGCTCCTTGGGACGTTTAAAGCTTGGGAAATCTTTTTGTGTCCAAATCCGGCTTTAAACTTCTTCACAACAGTATCTCGGACCTGCCTGGTGTGTTCCTTGTTCTTCATGATGCTCTCTGCGCTTTTAACGGACCTCAGACTATCACAGTGCAGGTGCATTTATACGAAGACTTGATTACACACAGGTGGATTGTATTTATCATCATTAGTCATTTAGGTCAACATTGGTTCATTCAGAGATCCTCACTGAACTTCTGGAGAGAGTTTGCTGCACTGAAAGTAAAGGGGCTGAATAATTTTGCACGCCCAATTTTTCAGTTTTTGATCTGTTAAAAAAGTTTGAAATATCCAATAAATGTCGTTCCACTTCATGATTGTATCCCACTTGTTGTTGATTCTTCACAAAAAATACAGTTTTATATCTTTATGTTTGAAGCCTGAAATGTGGCAAAAGGTCGCAAAGTTCAAGGGGGCCGAATACTTTCGCAAGGCACTGTACACACACACACACACACACACACACACACACACACACACACACGGAACAATTTCCCGGAAACAGATTATGCCGGCTTTATCTACGTCTGGGAAACCGGAGTGTTTCAGTAGGGAAGTGGTGCTTTAAAAAGGTGGATGAGGTATGGGGATAAAGGTGAAAAAGAGATGACTTACCTCCTGATGGTTAGCGTTGAACGTCAGACTGCCTTCATCTAGCATCATGTAGAGTCTTCTATATGAGAAGCCATAGGGAAGCCTTCTATTGTAGATGGAACAGTGACCCCATGTGGACTTACACAAACTAGGGCACAGCCAGAGAGAGAAAGAGAGAGCAAGTCAGGGAACAAGCGAGCGACAGAGAAAAAGGGAGGACTGCAATTAGAAACATGATCACCCAATCAACTCTTTGAACCATTAAAGACACAACCTGGTACATGTTATACCTACTTGTGGCAAGCACCATTTGAATGATTTGTGGACAATTAAAAACATTGATGAATCTGTAATGGTGTATCAGGTCCTGTCCTGCAGCACACTTCTCATTGGCTGTGTTCACACAGGGAGCACGATTCTGATATTTTGTCCAATAATTGGTCTTTGACCAATAACATCAGAACTTTTCACATTTTTTTTAAAGCTGATCTTATTTGGTCAAAATACCAATTACTGATATTAGTTTTGAATAATTCATTCTGAACACCCGCTAACTTTACTCACCCCTGCCTCCCTTCCACAGACCCTGTCAGTCTACTACTCACCCCTGCCTCCCTTCCACGGACCCTGTCAGTCTACTACTCACCCCTGCCAGAGGTACTCGTCGTGGCCCAGGTCCTGCCACACGCAGGATGCCAGACAGAGGTCTGTAGCGTTCAGGTAGGACAGGATGGTGATGCTGAGCTCTGGAGGAAGCATCTCCAAGTCTATAAAACCCTGCTGCTCCTTCCCCCGGCGGGCACGTAGCAGCTGGTAGATGTCTGCCCCTTGGCAGTGCTGGGGGTGGCGCCGCGGGTGGGGGTGAGGTGGCAGGTCGCCCACCCCGGGGGAGGGGGGAGCCTGGCCTGGGTTAACCCCCATCTCCATCCCCAAATCCTGGGGATCTCCGTCAAGGCCAGGTCCAGCATCCCAGTGCTCTCCGTACTCCTGCTGCAGCTGCTGGTTCCTGGCCACCCTCCACAGGCCCTGACCCATCTGCAGGATCTGGTGTATAGGCAAGACAACACAGGCAGCACAGTCTGCATGTGTCACATTGGGAATAGGTTCCCTCAGGAGGAATATCAAACAGAAGTAGCTCAGTGGTCTAGTTACTAGGCATTAAATTGGGAATTTCCTGGCCATCCAATCTGGCCTTAAATAGCCATGTACTCTTATAATCTCCACCCGGCACAGCCAGAAGAGGAGTGGCCACCCCTCAGAGCCTGATTCCTCTCTAAGTTTCTTCCTAGGTCCATGCCTTTCTAGGGAGTTTTTTCTGTGCACCTACATCTGCATTGCTTGCCGTTTGGGGTTTTAGGCTGGGTTTCTGTATAGCTCTGCTGATGTAAAAAGGGCTTTATAATTACATTTGAGTGATCCAAAGTCCTATTTTAACAATCCAATATAAAAACGGAGGCCATCGTTCTACCTTGTTTAAATGTTTGGGCAGCTGGATGACTTCCTGGTTAATTTAGTCACTGGCATGGTAACAGCTGATGGTAGGCATAGCAGGCGAACTCCAAGATAGCTATGCTGAGTCACTGAAGGGCTCCGCGGTTGTCACAAAATAGAGAAACATCCGTGACGGGTTAATTTAATCTGGATTCAGACCCTAGCTGTTTGTCCGCAGAAACATCTCAACGATTGCCTCTACTTTCATGTGTCATCTCGCATACATTAGCCCGATCAAATCAAAGCAATTGCTTCCTGAAATCGCACTCTGGAACAGTCTCTGTAAGGGGTCAAGGCAGATTCTAATGTGACTTTACACAACAAGCCATTTCGAAATATACTGAACAAAAATATAAATGCAACAATTAACGATTTTACTAAGTTACAGTTCATAATGAAATTAGTCCAATTTAAATAAATTAGGCCCTAATCTATGGATTTCACATGATTGGGCAGCAGTGCAGCCATTTGTGGGCTTAGGGGGGGGCACAGGCCCACCCACTGGGGAGCCAGGCCAATCAGAATATGTTTTCCCCCACAAAAGGGCTCTATTACAGACAGAAACACTCCAAAGTTTCAATCCCGCAGGTGAAGAAGCCTGGATCTGGAGGTCCTGGGCTGGCGTGGTTACACGTGGTCTGCGGTTGTGAGGCCGGATGGACGTACTGCCAAATTCTCTAAAACAACGTTTGAGGTACAGAAAATAACATTAAATTCTCTGACAAAAACTCTGGTGGATATTCCTGCAGTCAGCATGCCAATTGCAAGCTCCCTCAAAACTTGAGACATCAGTGTCATTGTGTTGTGACTAAACTGCACATTGTAGAATGGCCTTTTATTGTCCGAAGCACAAGGTGTACCTGTGTAATGATCATGCTGTTTAATCATCTTCTTGACATGCCACATCTGTCAGGTGGATGGATTATCTTGGCAAAGGATAAATGCTCACTAACAGGGATGTAAATACATTTGTGCACAAAATTGAAGAGAAATAAGCTTTTTGTGCAGATGGAAAATGTCTGGGATCTTTTATTTCAGCTCATGAAACATTGGACCAACAATTTACATGTTGCTATTTTGGTTCAGTGTAGTTGCTATATGCATCAAGCCTGCCATCTCCACTCCCTTATAATCCTTGGGCCAGGAATGACTATCTTACCCCTTCCATTTATAGCCATCTCAACCGTTACCCCATCAGACAGAAGACAGTGCAACCGAGGCAAGGCCTAAACCATTTAGCCTGCTCTCATTTACCCTCCATCATGCCAGCTAGGGCCCTGTTTTTTCTCCATGAAAAAACACCATCCACAACACAGATTGACGTGGTATTATTTTATAAACCAGAAGTAGCCTCAGTTAACCCGCTAGAGGTGACATGCATTCAACTCTCTCCGACTCCCCTGTCAGTCAGTCTCAGTGAGTGGGTTTGTAGCTTAATTTCTAATTCTTGTGTTTTAGTCACACATTCGTTTCCCCTTTTTTCCTCCTTTAACTTAGTTCGGATAGAGCTTGTGAGTAAGCATTTCACTGTAAGGTCTACTACACCTGTTGTAGTTGGCACGTGACATAACATGTCAGACAGTTTACACTACAGGCACTCTCTTCTCTCTTGTAATAGCATCTTAGAATGGTTCAGAGCGGAATCATAGCCTGGTCCCAGATTTGTTTGTGCCATCTTAACAATCACCATAGGAGTTGGTGATTGTTAAGACAGCCCAAACACATCTGGGATCAAGCTAGAATCTTCCATCCCTGTCACTACAGCTGAATGTCAATTCCAGCCTATTTAGCCTACCCACTGCTTGGAATTCCTCACGTTCTCAATTCTCTGTTTCCCCATGTGATGTGGGCATGCTCCTAGGCTTCTCGCCGCTCCATTGCTGCAATGCCATTGCACTTGTTATTCAGCATTCCCTGCTTGCTGCTGGAGCATTAAGACCGTAGGCTGCTCAAAAAAACACACTTGGGAATGTCTTAAAGCTACAATATGTAACTTTTTGGGCAAGCTGACCAAATTCAAAGAAATGTGTGTTCTAGATATGTCAGGCTCATTGAAAGCAAGTCTAAAAATTGCTAGTTATGTTCTTTGTAAGCTATGTCCATGATTCCTGTTATGTTTATTTTTTAGCATCTTTTACTTTTGTACACAAGCTTCAAACTAGGGGTCGACCGATTAATCGGAATGGCCGATTAATTAGGGCCGATTTCAAGTCTTCATAACAATCGGAAATCGGTATTTTTGGGCGCCGAGTTCCGATTATCTTTTTAATTAAATGTGTATATATTTTTTTATTTTATACCTTTTATTTAACTAGGCAAGTCAGTTAAGAACACATTCTTATTTTCAATGACTGCCTAGGAACTGTGGGTTAACTGCCTTGTTCAGGGGCAGAACGACAGATTTTCACCTTGTCAGCTCAGCGGTTCCAATCTTGCAACCGCAGTTAACTAGTCCAACGCTCTAACCATTGCACTCCACGAGTAATCTGCCTGTTACGTGAATGCAGTAGAAGCCAAGGTAAATTGCTAGCTAGCATTAAACTTATCTTATAAAAAACAATCAATCATAATCACTAGTTATAACTACTAATCCAGGTTAGCAGGCAATATTAACCAGGTGAAATTGTGTCATTTCAGGGTATATGCAAGTTTGGGCTGCCTGGCTCATTGCGAACTAATTTGCCAGAATTTTACATAATTATGACATACATTGAAGGTTGTGCAATGTAACAAGAATATTTAGACTTAGGGATGCCACCCGTTAGATAAAATACAGAACGGTTCCGTATTTCACTGAAATAATAAACTTTTTGTTTTCGAAATGATAGTTTCCGGATTCGATCATATTAATGACCAAAGGCTCATATTTCTGTGTGTTATTATGTTATAATTAAGTCTGATTTGATAGAGCAGTCTGACTGAGCAGCAGCAGGCCCGTAATCATTCATTCAAACAGCACTTTCGTGCGTTTTGCCAGCAGCTCTTCGCAAGCACAGCGCTGTTTATGACTTCAAGCCTATCAGCCTAATGGCTGGTGTAACCGATGTGAAATGGCTAGCTAGTTAGCTAGGTGTGCACTAATACTGTTTCAAACGTCACTCGCTTTTAGATTTGGAGTAGTTATTCCCCTTGCGCTGCAAGGGCCACGGCTTTTGTGGAGCGATGGGTAACGATGCTTCGAGTGTGGCTGTTGTCGATGTGTTCCTGGTTCGAGCCCAGGTTGGGGCGAGGAGGGGGACGGAAGCTATACTGTTACACTGGCAATACTATAGTGCCTATAAGAACATCCAATAGTCAAAAGTTCTGAGCCCTCTCCTGTACTCCCTGTTCACCCACGACTGCGTGGCCACGCACGCCTCCAACTCAATCATCAAGTTTGCGGACGACACAACAGTGGTAGGCTTGATTACCAACAACGACGAGACGGCCTACAGGGAGGAGGTGAGGGCCCTCGGAGTGTGGTGTCAGGAAAATAACCTCACACTCAACGTCAACAAAACTAAGGAGATGATTGTGGACTTCAGGAAACAGCAGAGGGAACACCCCCCTATCCACATCGATGGAACAGTAGTGGAGAGGGTAGCAAGTTTTAACTTCCTCGGCATACACATCACAGACAAACTGAATTGGTCCAATCACACTGACAGCGTCGTGAAGAAGGCGCAGCAGCGCCTCTTCAACCTCAGGAGGCTGAAGAAATTCGGCTTGTCACCAAAAGCACTCACAAACTTCTACAGATGCACAATCGAGAGCATCCTGGCGGGCTGTATCACCGCCTGGTACGGCAACTGCTCCGCCCTCAACCGTAAGGCTCTCCAGAGGGTAGTGAGGTCTGCACAACGCATCACCGGGGGCAAACTACCTGCCCTCCAGGACACCTACACCACCCGATGTTACAGGAAGGCCATAAAGATCATCAAGGACATCAACCACCCGAACCACTGCCTGTTCACCCCGCTATCATCCAGAAGGCGAGGTCAGTACAGGTGCATCAAAGCTGGGACCGAGAGACTGAAAAACAGCTTCTATCTCAAGGCCATCAGACTGTTAAACAGCCACCACTAACATTGAGTGGCTGCTGCCAACACACTGTCATTGACACTGACCCAACTCCAGCCACTTTAATAATGGGAATTGATGGGAAATGATGTAAATATATCACTAGCCACTTTAAACAATGCTACCTTATATAATGTTACTTACCCTACATTATTCATCTCATATGCATACGTATATACTGTACTCTACATCATCGACTGCATCCTTATGTAATACATGTATCACTAGCCACTCTAACTATGCCACTTTGTTTACTTTGTCTACATACTCATCTCATATGTATATACTGTACTCGATACCATCTACTGTATGCTGCTCTGTACCATCACTCATTCATATATCCTTATGTACATATTCTTTATCCCCTTACACTGTGTATAAGACAGTAGTTTTGGAATTGTTAGTTAGATTACTTGTTGGTTATCACTGCATTGTCGGAACTAGAAGCACAAGCATTTCGCTACACTCGCATTAACATCTGCTAACCATGTGTATGTGACAAATCAAATTTGATTTGATTTGAAGTATATGAAATACAAATGGTATAGAGAGAAATAGTTCTATAAATACTATATTATCTACAACCTAAAACCTCTTACCTTGTAATATTAAAGTCTCATGTTAAAAGGAACAACCAACTTTCATATGTTCTCATGTTCTGAGCATGGAACTTAAACATTAGCTTTTTTACATGGCACATATTTTACATGGCACATGTTACTTTCTTCTCCAACACTTTGTTTTTGAAATATTTAAACCAAATTGAACAGGTTTCATTATTTATTTGAGGCTAAATTAATTTTATTGATGTTTTATATTAAGTTAAAATAAGTGTTAATTCAGTATTATTGTAATTGTCATTATTACAAATATATCTAATTTTTCTATTTTTAAAAAAAATTTTTTTTATTTTTTATAATTTTTTTTAAATAAATCGGCCGATTAATCAGTATGGGCTTTTTTGGTCCTCCAATAATCGGTATCGGCGTTAAAATCATAATCGGTCGACCTCTACTTTAAACAGCTGAAAATACTAAATAAATTGGGTATGGAAAACATATTTCACAGCGGTTTAGATAGTACAATGATTCTCTACACTGACTGATTATTTTGTCACAAACAGAAATTAGGAAAACTATTAGAATTTTAGCAACCAGGAAAAGGCAGAGCTATTTCTGCATGTGCATCTTTAAAGTTGACACGAGTCTGTCTACTGGTTATATGGTGAGAGGGTTACTGTAGGTCATAGATGGTCCTAGACATGTAGGCCTAGACTAGGTCTAGATACATAGCCTAAACTGTTCGGATTAGTTCAACTGACCTAAGGGTGCATTTGTTCAAATGTGGATGGATGTCTTTACTGTCATACTTATGACGGCCTGGCTTGCTAGTCAATTATTTTAATCATTTTCTGAACAAATAATTCAGTAGAAAGAGCAAACTTGCACAGTGTATGGTGTGATCACATTGGCTGAACTGATGTATAGGGAATGCACAGGACAGGCATATGGTTGGTCTAAATTGGTAGTTGGTTCATGGGGTGGGGCATTCAAATTAGTTGGGTTTGGGGGGTGTTTTAACTGAATCTGGTGGTTGCAAACATATTATTTGAATTTAAAATGAGCAACTATCTACAGTGGGTGTTTGACTTATTAGTAATGGGAAAAAAGGTGGTAGCCTACCTGTACGGAGAATGTTGTACCCAATCGTCTGTGTACAGTCGATAAAGTGACGCACAATACAGATTCTGAGAAATCATTCTGATCAGCTGCCTACTGAATGTACAATCTTTAAAAAACTAATGCAAACGTTTCGCTAGTGAGAAGGACATTCATGCATACCCGTAGTCATGTAATAAGAACTGTCTCTTGGTGAACAGAGGGACCATACTCTGTCAAGCACTAGAGTTATGTGCCCCATCGTCTGACGTTTGCCTAATTCAGTAATTGGATAAACTGTCATGCAAAGTCAGACAGTAGTGGGCTGGAAATACGTTCAGTGTCTTGCTGTAAACAACATCAACATTGAAGTTATGTTCAGAAGCTGATATATAATAATTTCACTATCAAGCCAAATTTACCTAAAGCCCTCGCCTTTCTTGAATATAATTATTACAAGCCAACCAGCCATCGTCTTGTCAATGACCGACCATTGTAACCAGCGCCACCTACCTGAATTGTATGGAAGATTGTACCGCCGCCGCGACGTATACACAGTCCAGAACGTAAACAACTTCGGTGGGAATAGTTTTGGGTCTTCTACCGGTAACCAGATGTTCCCATCTCCGCTGAATGCTGGCCAAAAATACCCACTATCGTCGCTGTTGTAGAGAAAAACTGCTCACAAAGTGACATAAGGCCTAATCTGCCCCTATCACTCAATATAGGGCTTCCTCAACTCCTCCTTTTCTCCCTCCTCTTTTCACACGCACAGTTGTCTGGTTTGACATTTCGCTTGTTATTGGTGGAAATGACGTGGCTGTAACTGAGTAAATCCATCTAACGATTGTGAATGGTACTTAACTATGATATATACACAGTCTTTCAATTGTTTTGTTTAAAAATATTATTCTAGAAAAAATGTCGGCCTACACAGAAATCCATTGGACTTTTTACAAAAAAATCTGCAGTGCATTGCTTTGTTTCTTCTAACACATTAAAGGTAGCTAACCAGAATACTTTTGTTTTCCTTTCAACTACAGACAGAAAAGACGGCGTTTTACATGGATTTAGTAAGTTCAGCTTGTTTCATAAGTCGTCGTCAGTTTACCATCGACATTAAAACCAGAAGTCTACAACCAAAACTTTTACCGGCATGTAGCTACGAATGTGCTCTTTTGAATCTTCCTTCTAGTTTTTCTGATTCACTTATCATGGCAACCAATCGCGGCAGTTATGTTATTTACCCGGGCAAAACAAACTAAATATATGCCCAGTTAGCGAGCTAATTTGGCAAGCCCTTCTACTTAAATACAAGGTAATTTATTATATTTTGTGTTATGGTATGTTTCAGTAGCTGCTACAACGTGTCACCTCAACAAAATCTAACGTTAGCAAGTAACATGCTGGAAAGCTGTGTTGGTAGCTAGCCAACATTTAACGTTACATAGCTAACGTTATATTGTTTGTTAGTTAGCTAGTTGGTGTTTTATCCATTCGTTGCAAAATTAGTTAAATGGGAGAATTGTGGTAACGTTACCTGTCTGTCATTTGCATCTTCAAGGTCCACAATGATGTCAACCGGTGATTTGAAAGGATGTCTTCGGAAGCTGGATGCTCAACTACGGGCATTGAAGTACCCAAGAGAGGTCGACTATAATGGGTATGTTAGCTAGGTCATGGATTAAAAAAAATGGTGCCAGTGCTAACTAAACAATTGTGCCAAGTTCGTTCCCAAACTTTTTGAGGGAAGGAGCCAGCTTTACAATCTGTCGGCACCTGTGTTGTGGTTGTTCAGTTGATGGCCACATGACGGCTCCACAATTCAGTCTCTTAGTTGCAGTGTAGGAGATGTTTGAACATTTATGTCATTTTTACATGCTTACATTGGATAAATAAATCCCCCATATATTTATTCATTCATTCTGATATCTAGTGAGCTCCAAACGTATTGGGGCAGTAACCATTTTTGTTGTTTGGCTCTGTACTCCAGCACCTTATTTGACCATCAGGTGTTCCAAGACTGGTGGACAGTGGGTTGACACTTTGGATTTGAAATGATACAATGATTGAGTTTAAAGTGCAGAATGTCAGCTTTCATTTGAGGGCATGAACCGTTTAGAAATGACTATTTTTGTACATAGTCCCTCCATTTTTGCTATCAATATATAAATATAATAATATATGCCATTTAGCTGACGCTTTTATCCAAAGACTTACAATCATGTGTGCATACATTCTACGTATGTGTGGTCCCGGGAATCGAACCCACTACCCTGGCGTTACAAGCGCCATGCTCTACCAACTGAGCCACAGAAGGACCATCGTTATTAGATAGATCTGAATGAATCGTGAATAATGATGAATGAGAAAGTTCGATGCACAAATATCATACACCACCAAATGCTAATCTCCCCTGTTATTATATTGGGATAGGTTAGTATGTCTTGGGGTATGATATTTGTGAGTCTAACTTTCTCACTCATCATTATTTACAATTAATTCAGCACTATCTGTAATCATTGTAGCATCCCCATGAATGTATAAGTGTTTAGAAGCACATTATATTCTTAAAGTGAAAGTGACTCCAAAATGACACCATACATTATTTACCATTAATTTCTATTGGGCATAAAATAATCTGAAACGCAACCAAAACAAACAGCAAATGCATCCAACAAGTTTGTAGAGTCACAAGCTTGATGTAATCATTGCATGCTAGGAATATGGGATCAAATACTGAACTTTTGACAACTTTAATACACATGTTAATTTGTCTCAATACTTTTGGTCCCCTAAAAAGGGGGTCTATATGAAAATACCCTCAAATTTAAAACTGACAGTCAGTATTTGACTATTGGAGTACAGAGCCAAAACAACGTGTCACTTTCCCAATACTTTTGGAGCTCACTGTATACAGTATACATGGAGTATACCAAACATTAAGAACACCTTCCTAATAATGAGTTGCCCTCAGAGCATCAATTCATCGTGGCATGACTCTACAAGCTGTCAAGCGTTTCACAGGGATGCTGGCCCATGTTGACTCCAATGCTTCCCACATTTTTTTCAAGTTGGCTGGATGTCCTTTGTGTGGAGGACCTTGATACACACAGGAAACTGTTGAGTGTGAAAAACCCAGCAGTGTTGCAGCCCTTAACAAAAACTGGTGCCTCTGGCACCTACTAACATACCACGTTAAAAGGAACTGAAATATGTTGTCTTGCCCATTCACCTTCGGAATGGCACAAATACGGGATCGGAGCACCACCAGTACAGAGCTTGCTCAGGAATGGCAGCAGGCAGGTGTGAGTGCATCTGCACACACAGTGAGGTCGAAGACTTTTGGAGGATTGCCTGGTGTCAAGAAGGGCAGCACAGAAGCCACTTCTCTCCAGGAAAAACATCGGGGACAGACTGATATTCTGCAAAAGGTACAGGGATTGGACTGTTGAGGAATTGGGTAAAGTCATTTTCTCTGAAAAATCCCCTTTCCGGTTGTTTGGGGCATCCGGAAAAAAGCTTGTCCGGAGAAGACAAGGTCAGCGCTACCATCAGTCCTGCGTCATGCCAACAGTAAAGCATCCTGAGACCATTCATGTGTGGGGTTGCTTCTCAGCCAAGGGAGTGGGCTCACTCACAATTTTGCCTCAGAACACAGCCAGGAATAAAGAATGGTACCAACACATCCTCCAAGAGCAACTTCTCCCAACCATCCAGGAATCGTTTGGTGATGAACAATGCCTTTCCATGATGGAGCACCTTGCCACAAGGCAAAAGTGATACCTAAGTGGCTCGGGGAACAAACATCGATAGTTTGGGTCCAGGGCCAGGAAACTCCCCAGACCTTAATCCCATTGAGAACTTGTGGTCAATCCTGAAATGGCAGGTGGTCAAACAAAACCCCACAAATTCTGACAAACTCCAAGCAGAGATTATGCAAGAATGCGTTGCCATCAGTCAGGATGTGGCCCAGAAGTTAATTGACAGCATGCCAGGGCGGATTGCAGAGGTCTTGAAAAAGAAGGGTCAACACTACAAATATTGACTCTTTGCATCTTCATGTAATTGTCAATAAAGACCGTTGACACTCATGAAATGCTTGTAATTATACTTCAGTATTTCATAGTAACATCTGACAAAAATATTCTAAAGACACTGAAGCAACAAACTTTGTGAAAATTAATATTTGTCAGTAACTTTTTGCCATTTGTGTGTGTGTGTGTGTGTGTGTGTGTATACATATACATATACATATATAAATACATTTGATATTGTCCCCCCCCCCCATTTGCTAATTTATATATTTTTAAAAGTATGTTCACATAAGTATTCAGACCTTTTACTTAGTACTTTGTTGAAGCACCTTTGGCAGCAATTACAGCCTCAAGTCTTCTTGGCTATGATGCTACAAGCTTGGTACACCTGGATTTGGGGGAGTTTCTCCCATTCTTCTCTGCAGATCCTCTCAAGCTCTGTCAGGTTGGATGGAGAGCTTCACTCCACAGCTATTTCAGGTCTCTCCAGAGATGTTCGATCAGGTTAAAGCCTGGGCTCTGGCTGGGCTATTCAAGGACATTCAGAGACTCATCCCGAAGCCACTCTTGTGATGTCTTGGCTGTGTGCTTAGGGTCATTTTCCTGTTGGAAGATGAACCCTCGCCCCAGTCTGAGGTCCTGTCCACTTTGGAGCAGGTTTTCATCAAGGATCTTTCTGTACTTTGCTTTGTTCATCTTTGCCTCGATCCTGACTAGTCTCCCATTCCCCACAGCATGATGCTGCCACCGCCATGCTTCACCGTATGGATGGTGCCATGTTTCCTCCAGATGTGACGCTTGGCATTTAGGCCTAAGTGTTCAATCTTGGTTTCATCAGATCAGAGAATCTTGTTTCTCATGGGTCGGATCCCCCTTTGCAGAATACCAATAATTCTTCGGGGCATGGATTCTACAAGTCGTGAATGTTCCACATTCATGTTGGTACATGCTGACGCGATGGTGTCATGCAGTTGCTGCAGATTTGTCAGCGGTACACCACTGCAACCAGCCTATACTGTTGACACCAGGCAGTGTCCATAGACTCTGCCATCAGTATGACGCAACATCTCATCTGGTTTGGGCTTCGTGGGACTATCATTTGTTTTTCAACAGGACAATGACCCAAAACGACTCCAGGCTGTGTAAGGGCTATTTGACCAAGAAGGAGAGTGATTGAGTGCTGCATCAGATGAGCTGGCTGCCACAATCACCTGACCTCAACCCAATTGAGATGGTTTGGGATGAGTTGGACCGCAGAGTGAAGGAAAAGCAGCCAACAAGTTCTCGGCATATGTGGGAATTCCTTCGGCTGTTGGAAAAGCATTCCAGGTGAAGCTGGTTGAGAGAATGCCAAGAGTGTGCAAAGCTGTCATCAAGGCAAAGGGTGGCTACTTTGAAGAATGTCAAATATATGTAATTTTTTGGGGGTTACTACATGGTTCCATATGTGTTCTGTCATAGTTTTGATCTCTTCACTATTATTCTACAAATATTAACCATTCATGCAGTATCTAATAATATTTTGGGCAGATGAGACCTTGAAGGAGACTCAGGTGTGCATATGGTAGCATTTCTCATGATTTAATATTTTGTTCCACCATGAGCCTAATTTCCAATGATCCCATTGCTATGATGAGCATATCTGACCAGCTCTTTATCCAGGTTGTGGGGTCGCTGATTTCTATGGCCTTTGTCCATTACACTCAGTATTTGTCTTGAAAGTGCCAACACATTGCAAGTGTGATGACATATGGAACTTGTGATGAATTAAGAATGAAAATTCAGGCTAGAATTAATATTATCAACAGTCTGTATGATGTGCTTACGTGCTATAGGCAAACCTCTGTAGTGTAGGATAATGTCACAAGACTGGATGTTTCCCATATGGGACCCTATTCCCCAGATAGTGCACTACTTTTGACTATGGGCCCATAAGGCTCTGTTTTAAAAAAATTGCACTTTATAGGGTGCTATTTGCGACAAAGACTAAATGATTTGGCTGGAAGACAGACTAAACATCTATAGTCCTATAAACATCCAGATTGGGGCTGTAGCCATGGGTACAGTTCATGGTCTGGGTTTGTTTTGAAGTCTCCGGCAGGTGGCAGAGGGGGTTGTACGGAGCCCTGCCCGACTATAACTCTGTTTGTAAACATGCTTTACATTAACCAGTCGTGGGTCCCCCTCTGACGAGGACTCCAGTCTGCACAACTGGTGAGCAGGGAAGCAGGAATTCCTTTTGAAGTGAAGAGCGTCAAACACAATATGCTTGGAATTTTAAAAATTATGTGGCTCAAATACAATTTTCTGTGGATGTGAGATCATTTTAAAACAAGACAAAAGGTTGGCTACTTTTCAAATGTGTATATACATTTATTCTAGTTTTTATCGAACTCGTTTGTCAAAATGTGTTGGGCTGTGTTTAGACAGGCAGGTCATTTCTTATTTTTTACACTAATTGGTATTTTGACCAATAACATCAGATCTTTATGAGAGCTGATCTGATTGGTCAAAAGTTTTTGTTGTCAAAATCGGTCTACCTGTCTGAACAGAGCATTATTGTCATATATTTTTAGGCCTCAATGATACTAATGCATATGAAAACAGTAGTACACATTGTAAAACACAATCTATGCTTTATCTCTACAGCTTAGCCAAAGGGGATCCTTCTGCCTTTC
The DNA here is from genome assembly GCF_023373465.1 of Oncorhynchus keta. Taxonomy (NCBI): domain Eukaryota; kingdom Metazoa; phylum Chordata; class Actinopteri; order Salmoniformes; family Salmonidae; genus Oncorhynchus; species Oncorhynchus keta. Next base: position 12,079,255 of record NC_068436.1, on the reverse strand, counting down.
TCCCCATAGTGAGTTATGCATTCATCTCCTATTCACCACACCTTGCTGAACACCTGGTGGGCTTCGGAGTGGAACTCACTGGGAAGAACGACCTACGTTTTATCGAATGCATCTACAAGGTAAATCCACACACTGATTTTATTGTGTTCTTTTAAAAAAAATGTAAGGGTAATAGTGTACAGTACCTGTCAAAAGTTTGGACAAGGGTTTCTTTATTTTCCACATTGTAGAATAATAGTGAAGACATCAAAACTATGAAACAACACACATGGAATCATGTAGTAACCAAAAAAGTGTTAAGCAAACCAAAATATATTTTAAATTCTTCAAAGTAGCCACCCTTTGCTTTGATGACAGCTTTGCACACTCTTGACATTCTCTCAACCAGCTTCATGAGGAATGCAATATCCAATTGTTAGTTATAGTCTTGTCTCATTTCTGCAACTCCCGTATAGACTCGGGAGTGGCGATGGTCGAGAGCCGTGCGTCCTCCACAACCCAACCCAACCACTGCTTCTTTGACGCAATGCCCACTTTACTACATGATTCTGTGTTATTTCATAGTTTTGATGTCTTGACTATTATTCTACAATGTAGAAAATAGTAAAAATAAAGAAACCCTTGAATGAGTAGGTGTGTCCAAACTTTTGACTGGGTACTGTAGGTTAACATGTTTCTGTGACATAGCCTTAGTATTTAACTATCATCATGCACAGTGTAGGGATTTGACTCCATAGGTCTCCGTTAGAATGGTAGGTCGAAGACGCAGAGTGTCTGTGTTCTAATGACTAACACCTTTCGTGATGAAATCATGATTTTGAATGAATTCCCCCCTGCAGCAATCCCACATCTAGACCTACCCGACTGAGAAACACATTGGCATCACTCCCCAGTTGACTGTATTATCTCCCAGGCTCGCTCCTTCATGCCCTCCCTATGATTTAATGCTCTGTTCATTCACTGCGTGCTGGGATCTTTCCTGGGTCCTACTTTTCCAGTAGGCTCCCCACCACCGCTCTCCCCATGTGGCCCCATGCAGTGTCGGAACAGTTTCTCCCAATAGCAGGGACTCTCCTCTAGATCCCCTCTCTCATACATCAGTTATCGTCGTGATGGTTCAAAATGGCAAAGTGTTTCCAGTTGTTTCCTCACAGGCAACGGACACACACACTCGCACACTGTGACTTCAGTTTATTCCTTGGGGTCTCCTGAGGCCAACGGCTGTCTACCCAGACGCTCTGCTGTGGTTTAACCCCTCCAAGCTTGAGCTGAACTGTAATATTTTCCCCTAATACAAACACATGGAAGACATTGCTATTGCATCACTCACTACCAATAAAGTCCTTTTGAAACAGTGCAGGGTTTCCCCTGTAGAAGTTAAAGGTAGGCTACATGTGGGATTCCTTTTCATTCCTGTGGTGCTCAAATGACATGAATGGAGTCTTAAAGTTGTCTAGAAATTCCATGAATTCTTATCTATGGGAAATGTCCCACTGTTGGATTTCCCTTTTTCATGATATTGTGCTTGGTCAGGTCAAGGCTAAGCCATTTCCTTCATCGCGCGTTCTAATATTACAGCTCCTTTCTCATCACAACCAACTGAGGACTTGGAAGGAATGACTTGTGTACATGCATCAAGGGTTTTTCAGTCTTTTTGTTGAGGCTGTACTGTAGCCTCTGTTAACCCTGCTATCAGAACCAGAAGGGTTTTCACTGAGCGGGCCCTGATCTGCAGCATCTGTATTTAAAACACTCTCTGGTGGTGTTTCCTTCCATCTGGCAACCGGTGGTCGGCAGCACAGCGTCCTTGAGCAATTATTTTATAAAGGCTCACATGAAATCCTGATTCCTGCGGTGAACACAGGAACTCCATGTTGGTCCAAGTTCTCATCTCGGATCAGAATCCCCTCTTCTGTTTTCTTAGTGCTGAAGCCGCAGGCGAGCTATCTGCCTCTCACAGCGGTTAATTTTGGCGAGAGGAGAAGGAGAAGGAAGATCGAGACCCTCTGGCTGGCGCCCAGTCACTGCTTCGCCTGGCTGCCACACACACACACACAAATATGGGAGACAGATTGGGCCGACACACCAGCAGCATTTCATACAGAAGACGGTGCAAAGAGGAGGCAAGCCATTTGCTCTGCATTATAGTCGGTGTAACAGGGAAGCACTCATTCAGCCCTCCTGCCATACCTACTGCCATCTTTCCCTGAACTCATGTCAACTATAGTGAGTTTTACAATTATCAGTAGAATGTTTTGATTTGTCATATGTGTTCCAGCTCCTATTATTCCCTTTTCATGTGTATCCCTTGCCTCGATACATTTAATTCACATCATTTTTTGGAAGGGAAAACAAACTCTATATACTTTTTTTTTTAAATGATTACAACCAAATGGAAACTGTAGAAAATATAATGGACCTACATTTATACTGTTTCTTGACTGTGTCCAGCTCACTAATAATCATTCAAATGAAACCGAGACAGTCGGGTAGCATCAAATTGCAAAAGCATTGGATACAGGACAATTTCTTTGCACCTTTTGATGGTGAAGAAATGAACACATTTTCAGTGTGACCCTCTGGACCTTCTTGAAGAACGAATGTGGCCCCCGGCGCAAAATGAGTTTAAAACCCCTGTACCAGATACTTTGCAATGTCATTTTCAGTTCTCTTCAATGACAATTCAATGAATATGGTTTTGCTCTTTGTTTTTTTACTGTTTGAATGAAAAAACAACCATGGTGTATTTTTGATTTAGAACATTTTTCAACAGGGCAAATTCAGCTGTGTGTGTCATACTGTCTATTGTTCACCCACGTCTAGGTACTTCGGGATCTCTTCCACTACAAACCCGTCCTGACCAAGCAGCAGCTCCTCCAGTTTGGCTATGCAGAAAGAAAGACCTGCATCCTCTGTGATGTCATCGCCTTCGCCCTGCAGAAACACAAAGAGCTCAGCAAAGGCAACAAGGTCAGTCTGTCTCCCTCCGCTTTGACGAGCCTAGAGCAAAGCGTATCATCAACGACATGATAATGATGATACGGTATTCACGGTTCAATTAACTATTGCACCCTCTTGATCAGACCATGTCTGTATTGTAATAGAGAATGTGTTCTCAATAGCCTACCTGGTAAAAGAAAATGTCCATGTCTTGCATCTGTGCGTGTTGCAGCCAAAGCCGAGAGCTCGTTTTCAGGCCTCGAGTTCAGACTCCAAAAGTGAGGCTCTCCCATTTCAGGCTGAAACAATGAACCCCATGGCCACCACAGTAAGTCTTTGCCAAGGACATGACAGTGTAGACCAACAGACCTGTTCAACTCTCTACACTATCAAAAAGGCCTGACCTATCCTAGTTAAATAAAGATTAAATAAAACATTTTAAAATAATAAAATTGTCCATTGTAATGCTGCATGAGTAGCATCTATCTCAAGGCCATCAGACTGTTAAACAGCCACCACTAACATTGAGTGGCTGCTGCCAACACACTGTCATTGACACTGACCCAACTCCAGCCATTTTAATAATGGGAATTGATGGGAAATTATGTAAATATATCACTAGCCACTTTAAACAATGCTACCTTATATAATGTTACTTACCCTACATTATTCATCTCATATGCATATGTATATACTGTACTCTACATCATCGACTGCATCCTTATGTAACACATGTATCACTAGCCACTTTAACTATGCCACTTTGTTTAACACACTCATCTCATATGTATATACTGTACTCGATACCATCTACTGTATGCTGCTCTGTACCATCACTCATTCATATATCCTTATGTACATGTTCCTTATCCCCTTACACTGTGTATAAGACAGTAGTTTTGGAATTGTTAGTTAGATTACTTGTTGGTTATCACTGCATTGTCGGAACTAGAAGCACAAGCATTTCGCAACACTGCATTTAACATCTGCTAACCATGTGTATGTGACAAATAAAATTTGATTTGATGAGTACATGGCCCGACCTAAACATGACTAGGTGAGATGGTTCTTTCCCACAGTTGTCCCTAAGCAGGCCACTAGTGGAGAGACACATTGGGGGTGACTCCTGGGTCTCCTCTAGTAGAACCTCCGATAATGAAGAGTCTGAGGAGGAGGGGCTGGGACTGGAGGAGGTCCAGAACCAAGCACCTACAGTCCCTCAAACAGTGAGTACCAGCATACTTCTCCACAATTATAAGCACAGACACACACGCAGCCCTTCTCTCTGTAACACATAGCACCAAAGTGACACACACAAACACACACACACAGAATGGATTGTGACCACCTTTCCAGGACCTGGTGGTGGAGGGGAGGCTGGCAGCGCTGGAGGTCCAGCTGCCACAGATCCAGACTAGGCTGGGGAGGCTCTCGGCCCTGGAGCAGAGGCTGGAGCTTCTAGAGAAGGCCTCGGCCGGGAGGATCACTATAGACAAGCACCAGTGGGAGAACCTGGAGAGCAGAGTGCTACTGCTGGAGACCAGACTGACCCTCTCCACAGCCATGGCCCAGGTGTGTGTGTGTGTGTGTCCGTCCGTCCGTCCATATCCATTGCAAAGGGATTATTGGATACTCTGTCAGCCATGGCCCAGGTAGGAAGGGATCTTTACACCACATCTGTCTGATCTGGAGATTCTTCTAAAGAACTCTCCTTACCTCTATCTAATGACAAGTAGAAGCAGATGTTGAACTAATGATGTCAGTCCATTCTAGAATGTCTACTGTATCTCTGTTTGCTGGTTAAAGATGGGAAAATGTACAGCTTTCAAGGTTTTTTTTCCCCCTCTAGGAGTCGTTGTCACTTATCAATGGAGGTTGGAGTCATCACATGGCGGATAATGCAACAGAAGTCACTGGTTGGAACTGATTTGGACAAAAGTGTCTTAGTATTAGTAGTATTATTGAGGCCATCGTATACAACAACTGAAATACAGTAATAGAAAGATCAAATTCCCAGTGTGATATAAAAGTTCAACTGATGCTCACATACCCTTAGAGTCAAGACCCAGTCCTCCAGAGAGCCTCCTACACAACTCTGGCTGTGAGCGTCCTCAGTCTTCCACCCCTTCTGCTAGCTATCCCATCAGCCCCTGTGTGACAACGGCACCCCCAGAGGTAATGGCAGATATTACAAGTAAATATAATGGAAACATTAGACTATTTGGGCTGGATTCAATCTGTCGTATTGTGAAAGAGCCACGTTGGACGTGGATTTTGACATTTTAAAGGCAATGTTCGAGGAGACTTCATTCACGGTAAACTCTGCATATGCCAACTCAATTGGAAATTACCATCAAATTTTTACGCGGATCTTCCGCAATACGGATTAAATCAAGCCCTTTGTTTTTCATTCTGTCTTGACTCATTTTCTTTAGGAGAATATGAAAGAGAGATTGGAAAGGATAGCCAACATGTAAGTACTCTAGATCGATGTTGTATTCCCTCTAATGTTAACCCGGGCTAATACACCATCTACTGTATATAAAATAATACTGCATTTGTTTAACTTAATTTCATTATTTACTTAGTTTTGTTCTTCTCCTTTGTTTTAGGATGAAAGACACGTCCAGCCTTTTAAGAAGTATTGAACCCTCAATGTAAATTCAGACTTTAAAAAGATATGTATTTTTGTAATTGATCTCCAGATTAGCATGTGAGTGATGAATAAAGGTATCATGGATAAATATCGGTTGTGTTCACAATCCATTATATACAGTACCAGTCAAAGTTTGGACACACCTACTCATTCAAGGGTTTTTCTTATTTGTACTATTTTCTACATTGTAGGATAATAGTGAAAACATCAACACTATGAAATAACACCTATGGAATCATGTAGTAACTAAAAAAAGCGTTAAACAAACAAAATATATTTTATTTTAGATTCTTCAAAGTAGCCACTCTTTGTCTTGACAGCTTTGCACACTCTTGGCATTCTCTCAACCAGCTTCATGAGGAATGCTTTTCCAACAGTCTTAAAGAAATTCCCACATGTCCTGAGCACTTGTTGGTTGCTTTTCCTTCTCTGCGGTCCAACTCATCCCAAACCATCTCAATTGGTTTGAGGTTGGGTGATTGTGGAGGCCAGGTCATCTGATGCTGCACTCCATCACTCTCCTGCTTGGTTAAATAGCCCTTACACAGCCTGGAGGTGTGTTTTGGGTCATTGTACTGTTGAAAAATAAATGATAGTCCCACTAAACGCAAACCAGATGGGATGGTTTAGCGCCATGATGGTTAAGTGTGCCTTGAATTCTAAATTAATCACTGACCGTGTCGCCAGCAAAGCAACCCTACACCATTTTTTGTTTTTTTAGCTTTTTTTATTTAACTAGGCAAGTCGGTTAAGAACAAATTCTAATTTGCAATGACGGCCTACAGGGGAACAGTGGGTTAACTGCCTTGTTCAGGATTCAATCCTGCAACCTTTCAGTTTCTGGCCCAATGCTCTAACCACTAGGCTACCTGCCACACCATCACACCACCTCCATGCTTCACGGTGGGAACCACACATTCAGTGATCATCCGTTCACCAACTCTGTGTCTCACAAAGACATGGCGGTTGGAAACAAAAATCTCACATTTTGACTCATCAGACAGGACAGATTTCCACCGGTCTAATATCCATTGGTTGTGTTTCTTGGCCCAAGCAAGTCTCTTCTTCTTATTGGTGTCCTTTTTAGTAGTGGTTTCTTTGCAGCAATTTGACCATGAAGGCCTGATTCACTCACTCCTCTGAACAGTTGATGTTGAGATTTGAGGCTGGTAACTCTAATGTACTTCTTCTCTACAGCTGAGGTAACTCTGGGTATTCCTTTCCTGTGGCGTTCCTCATGAGAGCCAGTTTCATCGTAGCGCTTGGTTTTTACGACTTAATTTTTCCGGATTGACTGACCTCAAACGCATTAATAAGAAAATAAATTCCACAAATGAACTTAACAAGGCACACCTGTTAATTGAAATGCATTCCAGGTGACTACCTCATGAAGCTGGTTGAGAGAAGGCCAAGAGTGCAAAGCTGTCATCAAGACAAACGGTGGCTACATTGAAGAATCTCAAATATATTTTGATTTGTTACACTTTTTTGGTTACTACATGATTCCATAGTTTTGCTGTCTTCACTATTATTCTACAATGTTTAAATTAGTGCAAATAAAGGAAATCCTTGAATGAGAATGTCCAAACTTTACACTGGTACTGTAATTATCTATTTTATTTGCACTAACAACTTTACATACAATACCCGGTCTTGTGTAACTTCACTTTGACTATGGACCTGACCAGTAGAGGTCACCAACAGACCTCTGAGATGTCTTCTCTTGCTATACTGGACAATACTCCAGCTCCTGTTCAATCATCCTTCCTCCTCACAGTAGAGCTCCCCTAGGCCCTGTACTAACTGAAATGTATGAAGAAGATCAATTGCATTTTGAAAAGAAGGCTAGGAGAAAGGACAAGGAATTAATCATTTGAGAAAGTCTAATTCTGCTCAAAGTTTTTCTCATTCAGGCTGAGATACAATTCAAGGCATGTTATAAAGTAGTGGTTTGTCAAACCTCTCATGGAGATCCCCAGACCTTTTCATGTACTTGATATATTCCAGAGCTAGCACACCTTATTCAATTTGTCAACTATACTGAACAAAACTATAAATGCAACATGTAACAATTTCAGTGATTTTTTTTTTTTTCTTCTAGGTTTTACAGTTCATACAAGGAAATCAGCCAATTGCAATAAATTCATTAGGCCCTAATCTATGGATTTCAAATGACTGGACAGGAGCACAGCCATGGGTGGGAATAGGCCCACCCACTGAGTCAGAATGAGTTTCTCACTAAAGGGCTTTATTACAGACAGAAATACCCCTCAGTTTCATCAGCTGTTTGGGTGACAGGTCTCAGATGATCCCGCAGGTGAAGAAGCTGGATGTTGAGGTCCTGGGCTGGCATGGTTACACGTGGTCTGCGGTTGTGAGGCTGGTTGGGCGTACTGCCAAATTCTCTAAAACTACGTTGGAGGTGGCTTATGGTAGAAAAATGAATATTAAATTATCTGGCAACAGCTCTTTTGGGCATTCCTGCAGTCAGCATGCCAATAGCACAATACCTCAACTTGAGAACTGCACATTTTAGAGTGGCCGTTTCTTGTCCCCAGCACAAGGTGCACCTGTGTATAATCATGCTATTTAATCAGCTTCTTGATATGCAGCGTTGTACTGTGAATGAGGTCTTTGCTGACAAAGTGCTCTTTAATTGAATCCTGGCCTAAAATATCATACAAATGCATAATAAAAAACAATGACCAAGGAGAGTTGTGGATCCAAATAAATGGACAACCCAGTGTGCTGGAGCATGGTGCTTGCAACACCAGAGATTTGGCATTGATTCCTGTAAGCGCCACATAAGCTGTGGTGTAATCGAGGATTGGCCACAGTACAAACACGCAGGTTAAAGGCAAAATATAGACTTTTAATTACAAACTTAGCTGGGGACTGGGATCAAAAGTCAGGACCTCCCTGGGGCTAAACAACCACCAAATTGGTTGCCGGAGGGATGGTCACCTTCTGAGGCTTAGAACCATGGTTCTGAGTGGCCCAGAACATGAGCAAACTCTAATTCAAAAGGCCTAGCTCTGTCAGAGCATAACTTTCTCAATCAAACTGAACCAAAGACCTTCCTTCAAACAAAGGTCCATGGAGCTTGGACAGTCTTCAGCAGCTCCTGCTCTCTAAGTGGCAAACTGCCAATCAGTGGTGTAAAGTACTTAAGTAAAAATATTTTTGGGGGGTATCTGTACTTTACATTACTATTTATAATTATGACACATTTTGCTTTTAATGTACTTTTTACTCTATGCATTTTTTCTGACACCTAAAAGTGCTAGTTACATTTTTAATGCTTAGCGGGACAGGAAGATGGTCCAATTCACGCACTTATCAAGAGAACATCTGACAGACTACATAAACACAAATGCTTCGTTTGTAAATGATGTCTGAGTGTTGGAGTGTGCCCCTGGCTATTAGTAAATGATGTCTGAGTGTTGGAGTGTGCCCCTGGCTATTAGTAAATGATGTCTGAGTGTTGGAGTGTGCCCCTGGCTATTAGTAAATGATGTCTGAGTGTTGGAGTGTGCCCCTGGCTATTAGTAAATTATGTCTGAGTGTTGGAGTGTGCCCCTGGCTATTAGTAAATGATGTCTGAGTGTTGGAGTGTGCCCCTGGCTATTAGTAAATTATGTCTGAGTGTTGGAGTGTGCCCCTGGCTATTAGTAAATTATGTCTGAGTGTTGGAGTGTGCCCCTGGCTATTAGTAAATTATGTCTGAGTGTTGGAGTGTGCCCCTGGCTATTAGTAAATGATGTCTGAGTGTTGGAGTGTTCCCCTGGCTATTAGTAAATTATGTCTGAGTGTTGGAGTGTGCCCCTGGCTATTAGTAAATTATGTCTGAGTGTTGGAGTGTGCCCCTGGCTATTAGTAAAACAATTAAATACATGTAAAGGTGCCTTCTGGTTTGCTTAATATAAGTAATTTGAAATTACTTATACATTTACTTTTGGTACTTAAGTATATTTAAAAAACTAAATACTTTTACTCAAGTAGTATTTTACTGGATGACTTTTACTTGAGTCATGTTCTATTAAGGAATCTTTACAGTTGGGTACTTATTCCACCACTGCCCCCAATGCATCTTCTTCGATGAAGGCATCTAATAAATGTTGCATTACCAAATGTATTAACGGAGTCAGAAAACAAATGTGTTCGATGTGTTCAAATGCCTCTTGATTTTCATGCTTGTATATTTCACAGACAAAATCTTTATATTTCACCAGTTCTCAATTTCACCAAAAATGCAGTGCTTTTGCCAATCCTTTATTTCATTGACCACAGTGTGATGTTTCGATTTGACCACTGGAGTTCACTATCAGTATATTCCAGCCGACATGATTAATTCATGCTTCCTTGTTGCCCTCTAGTGGTCATTATATGTATAAGAGAACAATTATCCTTCACTGCTACTTTGAATATTTGCAAAGTGCTCTGTGAGATGGAATGTTTCCAGAGCAAATTGCCACTCTAAATCTGAATGGTCATTCCTAGAGGGTCCATTCATTGACCCCTTGTTCTAGAGACAGCAAGTTAGACAGAGCTAGCCTAACCTCTCAGACCTTTCTCCCTCCGTCTCTCCATCCCTCTACCCTGTTGTTTAACTCAGCTCCCAGGCCTCTAGCTGGCTGAAACTGTTGGAGAGGTGAAACATCCAGGTCATGTGTCTGGACCTGTCTGGAAGGATGTACACATTAGTATTCTGGAACAGAGTCTGCTATTGCAAATCCAAGGCACTGTTCCTGAACATTGTTATTGACTTTCAGTGTGAGTCAGGAGTAAGTGTGATGCAGCTCAGCAAAAACATGGGTAGATCAGAGGTGAGCCCTGACAGTGGAGGTGGTGTGTGTGTCTGTAGTTGTTTGTGAATGTGTGCATGTTTCCCTCTGCTTGTGTGTGTGTGTGTGTGTGCGGAGCAGCTTACCTTGATGCTGGGAGCTCAGCAGGAGCCAGCTGGCAGAGTGAGACCACACAGTCTTTGTAGTAAAGTCTGATCATAGACCTACAGAGCGAGCACCAAAAGTAGCAGATCTGAGACCTGCCCTACCCAGATGTGGCTAAGCCAGGGGAGAAGTCCTTAATCACTTCTTCTCCACTGCTATGTTTCCTCAAGATAGTTCCCTAAACCCTGCTTGTTTTTACTGGCTGTGTGTGAGGGTTTTGATTTTATGTTCTGTACTGTGCATCCTGTGTTTTCTGTGTGTGTTGATTGTTGTTGGGATTCTGTGGCTGTGTCTTGCTGTATGTAGTCTATCAAGAGAAATTCCTCTCCCAAGAAAAAGAATGTTCTATGAATTGAATACAACACACGACTAAAGAGTACAATGAAGCACTGTTGAACAAACACGTCTCTTGCATTGTGTGGAGTTGACGAGAGCCACTCCATTTCAGCTCAAAGTAATTACCCGGAGCTGTAGGGCTTTTGGAAGGGGAGGAAGTGTATTCACTAGAAACATACACCCTCCCTCCCTAATGTTGATATGTATTGAATAAAGGGAATCGCTCCAAGGCTAATGAATGTTGAATGAAGCCCATTGATTCCATTAATCATTTTCTTTGCAATTGTCTTCTCAGTCATCAGTTTCGTTCATTACGAATTGCAGTAATATAGTCAATCCTCCAAGGCATTAGATTGGATTATTAGAAGAAGAAAAAAAACATTTTGCTGTCACAATTTGAATGTTTTCTTATTTTATGGACTTGACTGTGAACCGATATGCTTCTTCAACCCTAAAGGAATGTGTATTTTACAGCAGAAAGGCCTACAACTGTCCAACAAGGAATAAACACACTATGCCATCTGTTCACTCCAAAGTGTATTTCTGATAAAAGGCTCTAATATTACATTGTCTTATTGCTACAACATAACTATTATACTGTAAATCAAACACCATCTGCTCAAGTAGCTGTTTCAAAAGAAAATCCCTTCCCTCCACATATACAAAAATAAAAAACACAACATGCAACAATTTCAATGATTTTACTGAGTTGCAGTTCACATAAGGAAATCAGTCAATTGAAATAAATTCATTGGGCCCTAATCTATGGATTTCACATGACTGGGAATACAGATATGCATCTGTTGGTCACAGACACTGTACCTTTAAAAAAAGGTAGGGTGTGGATCAGAAAACCAGTCCGTATCTGGTGAGATAATCATTTGCCTCATGCAGCGCGACACATCTCCTTCACATAGAGTTGATCAGGCAGTTGATTGTGGCCGGTGGAATGTTGTCCCACTCCTCTTCAATGGCTTTGCAAAATTGCTGGTTATTGGCGGGAACTGGAACACGCTGTCGTACATGTCGATCCAGAGCATCCCAAACATGCTCAATGGATGAAATGTCTAGTGAGTCGGTAGGCCATGGATAAACTGGGACATTTTCAGCTTTCAGGAATTGTGTACAGATCCTTGAGATGTGGGGCCATGCATTATCAGGCTGAAACATGAGGTGATGGGGGTGGATGAATGGCATGAAAATGGGCCTTAGGATCTCGTCACAGTATGTCTGTGCATTCAAATTGCCATCGATAAAATTCAAATGTGTTTGTTGTCCGTAGCTTCTTCAGTTGTGTAAACCCACAGTTTCATTAGCTCTGGCAACAGCTCTGATGGACATTACTGCAGTCAGCATGCCTATTGCACACACCCTCAAAACGTGAGACATCTGTTGCATTCTGTTGTGACAAAACTGCACATTTTAGAGTGGCCTTTTATTGTCCCCCAGCACAAGGTGCCCATGTGTAATGATCATGCTCTTTAATCAGTTTCTTGATATGCCACACCTGTCAGATGGATGAATTATCTTGGCAAAGGAGAAATGCTCACTAACGGATGTAAACACATTTGAGAGAAATTAGCTTTTTGTATGTATTAAACATTTCTTGGATCTTTTATTTCAGCTCATGAAACACAGGACCAACACTTTACATGTTGTGTTTATATTTTTGTTCAGTATCTATGCTATTCATCATATCCAAAGCAACTTACAGTCATACATGTTATATATGGGTGGTCCCAGGAATCAAACCCACTATCCTGGCTTTGTTAGCACCATGCTCTACCAATTGAGCTAGAGTTTTTAACTGAAAGCCAGAAACCATCAGCGTCCCAATTCACTCTGCTCTAAAACAAATACGCTAGCCACAGCTATGATTCATAATGTAATCACAATGTGTCTCAAGACTAAGAGACCCCAGAGGCTGATATTAAGACAGAGTGAGAGAGAGGAAAAAAAGTTAATAGTGAATGTGTCATTATCTTTTGTTGATTAGCCTTGCCTGGAACACACGGCTCTGTCTGTCACTGCCCCACATCTACCTTAATCTGCATCTCCACTCCAGCCTTCATCAGTCACAGCAGTACTGAGAAAACAGACAGAACGAGAGAAAGAAAGAGAGAGGGAAGAAGGAGGGATAATCTAAGGGAGCTGGCCCTCGGCACATTCCTTCAGGGTCCTGAGTGTGTGTGTGTGTGTGCTATATGAATCTGTGTGAGCCCCGCACTCCTCCCTCCTCTCACACCAGTCCACATTCAAGTTCATTCCCACCCTAATTAGCTGGATCTCAAGCATGCCCATGAACTCTTTACCATTCTGATTGGTTAGCCCCATAGCAGACAGACATGGCAGGCACCATGCTAGGCTAATTGGAGTAATCAGTCATTGTAATGACTGCTGCGGGTATAGATGACTGAAATGTACAGGCCCAAGCTGAGCAGTGAAGACTGAAAGGTATGGGCCGAATCTGAGCAGTGAAGACTGAAATGTATGGGCCCAAACCGGGCAGTGAAGACTGAAATATATGGGCCCAAACCAGGCAGTGAAGACTGAAATGTATGGGCCCAAACCGGGCAGTGAAGATTGAAATGTATGGGCCCAAACCGTGCAGTGAAGACTGAAATGTATGGGCCCAAACCGGGCAGTGAAGATTGAAATGTATGGGCCCAAACCATGCAGTGAAGACTGAAATGTATGGGCCCAAACCGGGCAGTGAAGATTGAAATGTATGGGCCCAAACCGGGCAGTGAAGACTGAAATGTATGGGCCCAAACCGGGCAGTGAAGACTGAAATGTATGGGCCCAAACCGGGCAGTGAAGACTGAAATGTATGGGCCCAAACCGGGCAGTGAAGATTGAAATGTATGGGCCCAAACCGTGCAGTGAAGACTGAAATGTATGGGCCCAAACCGGGCAGTGAAGATTGAAATGTATGGGCCCAAACCATGCAGTGAAGACTGAAATGTATGGGCCCAAACCGGGCAGTGAAGACTGAAATGTATGGGCCCAAACCGGGCAGTGAAGACTGAAATGTATGGGCCCAAACCGGGCAGTGAAGACTGAAATGTATGGGCCCAAACCGGGCAGTGAAGACTGAAATGTATGGGCCCAAACCGGGCAGTGAAGATTGAAATGTATGGGCCCAAACCGGGCAGTGAAGACTGAAATGTATGGGCCCAAACCATGCAGTGAAGACTGAAATGTATGGGCCCAAACCATGCAGTGAAGACTGAAATGTATGGGCCCAAACCGTGCAGTGAAGACTGAAATGTATGGGCCCAAACCGGGCAGTGAAGATTGAAATGTATGGGCCCAAACCATGCAGTGAAGATTGAAATGTATGGGCCCAAACCGGGCAGTGAAGTGCCTGTATACACACGCCTGCGATCAAATGTGACACTTAGCTTATAGCGGATTCTCCCCATGACCCCCCCATGACGGACCACAGTAAGTGGTAGTTATTGTTTGTCAGCTCTTGCTTGAGCTCACGAGTAAAGTGACTTTGATGTTTTTGTTATCTGCCTATATTCAGACTATGCGCTGCAGGTAGGGCCCTGCGGCCGCTAGGGGGACTATTTGGGGGGGGGGACCTCAGTCGGGGGTTCTCAACTTACTGTTGAAAGATAACATATAAGAATACACCACATGCAATTTCGAAATTTGTTAGCTAGTGCATCAGCAGTTTTTCTTGTGTTATGTCAGTCACTGAAAGTCACTCATGTCGATAAGATTGCTAGGTAAGTTAGTCTAGCCAGCTATCTAAACCTTCATGGCAGAACCTTATCCCGCTTAGGGCCCCTGTGTAAAAACATCCAGTCATTGTTGATTTGATTCACATTAAGTTTTCGCTATTATCTTACCTAACATATGTCTCGGTTCCAAGCCGGTCATCCTGCGGACAATTGACCTACTTCACGCTGAGGATTGTTTTTCTAACACTCCAATTTAACTCCACTATTTCTCCTCATTGTTTTGTTCCGAAAATAATTTCCTCCTCTCCATCTAATGATTGATTGCAAATTGACTCTTATTTCTCACTCTCTCAGCCAATAGAAGCCAAGTTGTTATAGTTGGACCCGGGCCAAAAGCCCTTTGGGTTGCCAATCAAAACAGTTTCCACAGGGCTATAGGAAGTCCTACAATAACATCTTATCATTGTGAGCGAGCACACTAGGTGAGCTGTGGAGGTCACTCAGACATGGGGTTGAAAAATAAACACTGCGACTCTCTCGCACTGTGAATGTGCTGCTGAGGTCACTGCCCGAGCAGACGCTACAAACGACAGTGGACTGTTGGCAGGACCTGCATCAGAGTCTGGGTAAAGACGGATATAGAACGGAAAGAGGCACATTGGCCCACAACACACCACAAATCAGTGGTGAAAACATACAGTTGATGTCGGAAGTTTACATATACCTTAGCCAGATACATTTAAACTCAGTTTTTCACAATTCCTGACATTTAATCCAAGTAAAAATGCCCTGTCTTAGGTCAGTTAGGATCACCACTTTATTTTAAGAATGTGAAATGTCAGAATAATAGTAGAGAGAATGATTTATTTCAGCTTTTATTTCTTTCATCACATTCCCAGTTGGTCAGAAGTTTACATACACTCAATTAGTATTTGGTAGCATTGCCTTTAATTAACTTGGGTCAAATGTTTTGTTTCATCAGACCAGAGGACATTTCTCCAAAAAGTATGATCTTTGTCCCCATGTGCAGTTGCAAACCGTAGTCTGGCTTTTTTATGGCGGTTTTGAAGCAGTGGCTTCTTCCTTGCTGTCGATATCGGACTCGTTTTACTGTGGATATAGATACTTTTGTACCGGTTTCCTCCAGCATCTTCACAATGTCCTTTGCTGTTGTTCTGGGATTGATTTGCACTTTTCGCACCAAAGTTCATTCATCTCTAGGAGACAGAACGAGTCTCCTTCCTGAGTTTGTACAGATGAACGTGGTACCTTCAGGTGTTTGGAAATTGCTCCCAAGGATGAACCAGACTTGTGGAGGCCTACAATTTTTTTTCTGAGGTCTTGGCTGATTTATTTAGATTTTCAATGTCAAGCAAAGAGGTACTGAGTGAAGGTAGGCCTTGAAATACATCCACAGGTACACCTCCAATTGACTCAAATGATGTCAATTAGCCTATCCGAAGCTTCTAAAGCCATGACATAATTTTCTGGAGTTCTCCAAGCTGTTTAAAGGTACAATCAACTTACTGTATGTAAACTTCTGATCCACTGGAATTGTGATACAGTGAATTATAAGTGAAATCTGTCTGTAAACAATTGTTGGAAAAATGACTTGTGTCATGCACAAAGTAGATGTCCTAACCGACTTGCCAAAACTATAGCTTGTTAACAAGAAATGTGTGGAGTGGTTGAAAAACGAGTTTTAATGACTCCAACCTAAGTGTATGTAAACTTCCGACTTCAACTGTATTTGTCCAGGAAAAAATGAATCAAATATATCTGTTCTATCATGAACATTATGAAACAGAAACAGCATCTGCTGCAAAAGCCAGCCGGATTGTCAGACCTTGTGGCAACAGGCCAGTCATCATGGTTGAAAAACATGGCTGGGATAAAGGCTGTTTAGAGAATAAATCACACAAGACTATCCCGCCGAGCAAAGGGTTTGCAGAGTTTTTATAGAATGCTGAGCCAATGTAAGCCCTTCTGCCTCTGTTTACATTGAAGATATCTCAACCCTGAGCAACGCTGGGAGTTGGCAGGGAGTTGTACTCTCTCTTTCCTTCCCACCATAGTTTGTAAAGAACATATTAACTAACCTCTTGTAGTTCTTATCTTAAATCGGTTCCGAACCCCTCCAAAACAATAACTACATCCCGTGGTCGATAACCAATCAACCACGGCAGAGGATAGGACGAGGTCACACATGTTTCCGTAAACATCTAGACATTTCTGAAGCAAGGCGTCATGTAATGCAGTTTAAATAATAAACAGAGGGTAAAGGAGTAAACTTCCATGAACGAATAAGAATGTCTCTCACACTCTTTCTAAGGGGTAGCCAGTAATTAGAGCCTAAGGGCATTTTCAATGGATGCATGCTCTTTAAAATTGGTCCGTTATCTTTGAGTGACTCATTTTAACCCTGGCTGTCAATCATCATTGCTACATGTGCTCCATGTTGTCATATCATTCTTGCGAAAGCAACAATGCTGGGAAAGTTGACGGCTCGACTTACAGACATATATACTCGTATTGTTTCTCTACGACCTTTGACCTTTTGGTTGCTTTTCAGTTCTCTAAAGCAGAGGCACTAATACCACACCATCCTCAGAGTCAACTTACTTATTACTATGCAACAGGAATGAGATAATCTTCTGCTTTATACGCTCGGTAGGAATACTGACAACATATTGTGTTGGTATATATGGGTTAAAGGGGCGTTCTATTCAGACCGTGAAGGGTGTTTGTTGACTGACTGCCAATCAGATTAATTGGCAGCCAGTCAGTGACCCTCTAGTCTGGTAAGTACTGTCTGTGTTTGCAGCCTAACCTTCTCACACTGGCACCATCCCTCCACCACCAATTAGCAGCCTATCTTACACAGCACAAGGCAACAGTTTGCGTCATGAGTTTGGTGTAGTCCTGCTGATATCAATGTGTGTAAATCGCTTTTTCAACACATGCTGCCAGAACATGCTGCCTTGACCTTACAGTAACAGTAGATGGTTGAAATGAAGAGAATCATCATAGTCAAAAATAGAATAGGGAAATCTATTTTGGCAGCGGTGACTCAACCATAAGTCATTTCCACTGTGCCATTTTCTCCTCAGACAACATAAGCAATGAGTCACAGGAGTTCACGAGAACCTTACAGGAGAGAAAATCCCCATGTTGTCGTGTGCTCGTTCTATGTGTCCAGAAGAGCGGGATCCAACTGGGCACACACTGGTTGAATCAACGTTGTTTTCACGTCATTTAAATTAAATTACATTGAACCAACGTGAATAGGCGTTGAATTGACATCTGTGCCAATGGGATACCACTTTTCCTTAGTGGTGGAAAAAGTACCCAATTTTCATACTTGAATTAAAGTAAATATACCTTCATAGAAAATGACTCAAGTAAAAGAGTCACCCAGTAAAGTCCTACTTGAGTAAAAGTCTAAAAGTATTTGATTTGAAATGTACTTAAGTATCAAACGTAAATGTAATTTCTCATACTTAAGTACCAAAGTAAACATATACATTATTCCACATTTCTTGTATTAAGCAAACCAGACAACACCATTTTAGCCAGGGGCTCACTCCAACACTCAGACATCATTTTTCAAACGAAGCATGTGTGTTTATTGACTTTGCCAGATCAGAGGCAGTAGGGATGACCAGGAATGTTTTCTTGATAAATGCGTGAATTGGACAGATTTCCTGTCATGCTAAGCATTCAAAATTTGACAAGTACTTTTGAGTGCCAAGGAAAATTAATGGAGTAAAAAGTACATTTTCTTCTTGAGGAATGTACTGAAGTAAATTTAAAAGTAAAACCCCCAAAATACAGACCCCAAAAATGACTTAAGTAGTACTTTAAAGTATTTTTTACTTAAGTACTTTACACCACTGATTTTCCTGCTGTGTTCTACCCATCTGTCTCCTCTTTCCACTGCACCACACATTAAGGCCAGTCACAGTACTTTACACAAGGTCAAGCTGATGCACCTATTTCACAGTAATACAACAAAGACATGCACACACACACACACACACACACACACACACACACACACACACACTGCATTACAAAGCCATTAAAAGATCATATCACTAAATGACGGAGGGAAATCTCAAAATAATGTGCAGACAAAACGTTTTAATACATCACGTGTTCAACTGCCAGTGACACTACTGTAAAGTAATCATCATGGCGCTTACACAAGATTAACATACTGCTAAAGTTGGCATAAGCATTATGCATTTTGTTTAAGCGGACATTGTGCTGCGTGACCCAATATTGAAAGAAACACTATGGCTAAATGTATGACGGGTGGTTGAAAGGTTCCTGGTCTTTCTTACTGCCTGTTATCAAATGTATCGATTACTGTATTCTCTGGCATGTTGTGGGGGTTACCCTACAAGATGGCAGTCATTGTGTCACTGGTTTTCACCAGGATTCCCGAGATGAAACTAGACGTCTGATCCTCAAGGGCTTTACCCATAGAGAATGATAGAGGCCTCTCGATGCCAAAAGGCCAGTTTAGCATGGGCGCTTCCAACATGCTTTTTTTGTTGCCATTTTAAGTAGTCAAAGTAGTCAACTGGGTCCTATGGGTTGTAGACTCAATGGTGCTGCCCATGCTGTCACAGATTCTATAATAGAGCAGACATAAAGATGAGTCCTCTATCTAGCTCTATGGGTTTACCCTCTATGGGTTTACCCTTTCTTCATAGACATTAGTCATCTTGTTGCTCAATATTTGTCGATGAACCAGATCTAATAAAAGCATTTCCAGAGTATAAAAAGTCAACACGAATCACTGTAAGAATAACAAAGAGTCTATGGGTAAACAAGAACTTAAAACTCACCTTTGACTCAGGTAAAGAGGCTTGGTTCTTCATGTGATGAAAAGGCTTCGCTGTGGATCCATGCAGGTGCAGGTGTACAGCCTAGTGAAGATCACTAGAGGGCTCTGTCTCCTACTTCCTACAATGGGCGCGTTCCTCTGCCCAAACGTTGTCGATGCATGCCAGATCTAACAACGTCTGGATAGGTATTTTATGTATCAGCTAAACACATCATGTGTTATAGCAAACTGGTGCCCGACTGCACAGTTGATTACATGGCGCTCGGCCATCGGAGGATGCGTGCAACGTCTGAGCAGGGGGAATACGACCAGAATCACTGTGAGGCTTTAGCTCTTTCTGCATAGTCTGAAAGGCCTGTCCTCTCTCCTCATTCATTTCACTGATCTGAAAGAACCGACCAGAGGGGTACACTACAAAGCTGAATCAATGAGTTAGCCAGCTAACCTTGATAAACAACCAGAAATAACTTTATTTTCTGGTTCTTTTAAGAAATCTGAACTCGGATATGTGTTATTGGTTGTCGAGTCAATTAGACCATGCCAATTTCAAGTTTTATTTTAAAATGTAAATAATTTTCCAGAAGATTTAGGCAAATTAGCTAGCTGGCTAACTCATTGATGTTGCTTTATAGCATATCCCTCTAGTGAAAGGCTGCCTAACGATGGGCTTCCACCATTTTGTTCACACCTGTCAAGGCTTTCCAATCAGTGTATCTGAGTAAACTGAGGTGGAACTTTTGCTTTCGTCTGTCCAATTGTCTTGCCAACCTTAAAAAAGGTCCCGTCTGGTTCAGTGGGTAAGAGTGTGGAGCTACCACCAACAACATCGTTGTGAGTTCAATTCCCACTGGTGCATGTTGAAAAGGCCATATTCCCATCAAGGGCTGCTCTGTGGAAAGAAAACTCTCTCTAAATATCTAATTAATCGAGCCATAGTTCTCAAAAGCCCTGTTTATACCTGGTTCTAACCTTTGTCCCGGTCTTGTCCACATTCTGACTGTGCCAACAGTTGTAGATGATTAAAAGATCAAATCAAATTTTATTTGTCACCTACACATGGTTAGCAGATGTTAATGCGAGTGTAGCGAAATGCTTGTGCTTCTAGTTCCGACAATGCAGTAATAACCAACAAGTAATCTAGCTAACAATTCCAAAACTACTACCTTATAGACACAAGTGTCATGGGATAAAGAATATGTACATAAAGATATATGAATGAGTGATGGTACAGAGCGGCATAGGCAAAATACAGTAGATGGTATTGAGTGCAGTATATATATATATATATATATATATATATGAGATGAGTATGTAAACAAAGTGGCATAGTTAAAGTGGCTAGTGATACATGTATTACATAAGGATGCAGTAGATTATATAGAGTACAGTATATACGTATACATATGAGATGAATAATGTAGGTTATGTAAACATATTAGGTAGCATTGTTTAAAGTGGCTAGTGATATATTTCCCATCCTTTCCCATCAATTCCCATTATTAAAGTGGCTGGAGTTGAGTCAGTGTGTTGGCAGCAGCCACTCAATGTTAGTGGTGGCTGTTTAACAGTCTGATGGCCTTGAGATAGAAGCTGTTTTTCAGTCTCTTGGTCCCAGCTTTGATGCACCTGTACTGACCTCGCATTCTGGATGATAGCGGGGTGAACAGGCAGTGGCTCGGGTGGTTGTTGTCCTTGATGATCTTTATGGCCTTCCTGTGACATCAGGTGGTGTAGGTGTCCTGGAGGGCAGGTAGTTTGCCCCCGGTGATGCGTTGTGCAGACCCCACTACCCTCTGGAGAGCCTTACGGCTCTCAATTGTGCATCTGTAGAAGTTTGTGAGTGCTTTTGGTGACAAGCCGAATTTCTTCAGCCTCCTGAGGTTGAAGAGGCGCTGCTGCGCCTTCTTCACGATGCTGTCTGTGTGGGTGGACCAATTCAGTTTGTCTGTGATGTGAACGCCGAGGAACTTGAAACTTACTACCCTCTCCACTACTGTTCCATCGATGTGGATAGGGGGGTGTTCCCTCTGCTGTTTCCTGAAGTCCACAATCATCTCCTTACTTTTGTTGACGTTGAGTGTGAGGTTATTTTTCCTGACACCACACTCCGAGGGCCCACACCTCCTCCCTGTAGGCCGTCTCGTCGTTGTTGGTAATCAAGCCTACCCATGTTGTGTCGTCCGCAAACTTGATGATTGAGTTGGAGGCGTGGGTGGCCACGCAGTCGTGGGTACAGGAGAGGGCTCAGAACGCACCCTTGTGGGGCCCCAGTGTTGAGGATCAGCGGGGTGGAGATGTTGTTGCCTACCCTCACCACCTGGGGGCTGCCCGTCAGGATGTCCAGTACCCAGTTTCACAGGGGGGTTCGAGGCCCAAGGGTCTCGAGCTTGGTGACGAGCTTGGAGGGCACTATGGTGTTAAATGCCGAGCTGTAGTCGATGAACAGCATTCTGACATAGGTATTCCTCTTGTCCAGATGGGTTAGGACAGTGTGCAGTGTGGTTGAGATTGCATCGTCTGTGGACCTATTTGGGCTGTAAGCAAATTGGAGTGGGTCTAGGGTGTCAGGTAGGGTGGAGGTGATATGGTCCTTGATCAGATCTTCTGACCACCTCCAGAGGTAGTCAGGGACCCACTGTGTCTGGATATCTTACAAGTGTAGACGGATCTGCACAGTGAAATCACCTCTAAAATTATTGACAGGTGGCACCATTGACTTATGGCGTCAATGTGTTTGTTAAAATCGATAATTAAATATTATTTTGAAAGAATATCTGTCAAATAATGTGCATACAGGCAGAGACCAGGAAATCTGGTCACAATGCGAACACAGTAGACGGATAAAAGACACATTTGTCTTTTATCAGAATGTGGATAAGTTCAGGACAAAGGACGTATGTTTGTACCTGGGACAGAGCGAGGCAATGGTATTTGAACAAACCCTTTCACCAGGAGGTGAAAACCTGGAGGTCTATGCATTTCTCAAAGCAGGTTGGGAAATTCAGTTTTTACACCTTTTGAGCCAACGTTTAATGACATTTCTAAATCACTGTGCTTATTTACATAAACTCCAAAATATATTTTGAATAATTTACTTCCCTGAGCCTCTGTTGACACTTGAAATGCTCAGTCTGATCGTGTGGACATTATGAAGCAAAATAAAAATATATTTACATACATAGCCCTGATTGGCTGGCAGGATGGTCTAGAACCCACCCCCTTAACCAGATGATTTTTTTATAATAACGATGTGGGCCAAATGTTCCATCCCACCTTAACAGGCTGAAATTTCAGGCATTTATTTCAAACACAAAAACGGTATTATCATCATTTTCACAATTTCACAGTGTTATTTTTACCTCATAGTGTGGAAATATCATTAAAAAAAAGTGCTTTTAACTGAACTGACCCCTTTAAGACGTGGTTGCTGTGCGTGACATCACCATCACGAAAAGGAAACTTCAGCAACCATATTAGGATGTGTAACTTTCTCTTGTACAAATGACTCTCATCAACATTCTTCAACACCCTGACACATGGGAATACCATATTATCACATGCACTTTAGTCATTGTGTAATTTGCATTTAACAGTGTGATGAATACATCATGGGTACATGCCATTCTGACTGAACGGCTACGTGCGTCAATTGAGCACAATGTGAGTTTTGAACAGGAGAGAGAACATCCTGTCTAATTCACAGCAGTTGGGAGGTAGATGTAAATATAGGTTTATGACTGGTGGTGTTAACTTAATGACATGATTTCAACTATAAAGTTCACACCCAGCTCCTAGTCAATGTAGCCACCCTATCATTACATATGGCCTAGAAGCCCAACAACAGCAGAGAGAACATTTACACACACTCACACATTCCATCACTATACCATTCCACCCATCTCTCCATTTAATAAGGACATATGACATAATTAGGCAGACACATTATCCTACTTAGCATGGGTGTGTTGTATTGTATCACATTGTATAAGTAGTCTTGCACGAGCCTTGGCTTATGCTTGCCAGAATGGCTCATAGGTGCAGGAGTCTATCTGTTCTGCACCGTGAGGCAGGTTGATGTACAAGTACACCCCTTGGTCAGGACTCTAGTCTATCGCAGGGCCTTTACCACCAATCTCTCTCTTTAAAGCTGCAATATGTAACGTTTTGGGCAACCTGACCACATTCACATGTGAGTTATATTCTGTCATTCTCACTGAAAGGAAGTCTAAGAAGTGGTATATATGTTCTGTGTGCATTATTTCTATGCTTCCATTCCTAAATGTTGTTCTTGCATCTTTAACTTTCAGTTTTGTACACCAGCTTCAAACAGCTGAAAATACCAAATTTGGGGTTATTGAAAATATATTTTACAGCGGTTTAGATGTTACAATGATTCTCCCCAGTATTGCTTGTTTTGTCACATAAACTGATATTAGGCGAGCTATTACAATTTTAGCAACCAGGAAATGGCTGAGCGATTTCTGCTTATTGCAACTTTAATGCTGAGTGCCAGGGACACTCTAACCATAAGGCCACTAAGTTTGTCTGTATCACATGTAGGGATGCAAAATTCTGGTAACTTTCCCAAAATTGCCAAGTTTTCCAGATATCTTGGTTGGAGGATTCCAGATTTCTGGCTCATTTCCTTCTGATTCCGGAAATCTTCCAACCGAAATTGATGGAAAACCTGGGAATTTATAAATAGTTTGGCATTTTTGCAACCCTGGTGTCAGGGTTGAAGTAATTCTATATTTTTTCATCTCATGGAATTTTATTCCACTACTGCTAGAGATATATCATTGCCATTTATAGCTAATAGGTTGAAATGTTCATGAAGATCCTTTGATGTGTACACTGCCGTACAAAAGTTTGGGGTCACTTAGAAATGCCCTTGTCTTTGAAAGAAAAGCACATTTTCTGTCCATTAAAATAATATCAGATTGATCAGAAATACAGTGTAGACATTGTTAATGTTGTAAATGACTATTGTAGCTGGAAACGACAGATATTTTAATGGAACATCTGCATAGGAGTACAGAGGCCCATTATCATCAACATTCACTCCTGTGTTCCAATGGCACGTTATGTTAGCCAATCCAAGTTTATCATTTTAAAAGGCTAATTGATCATTAGAAAACCATTTTCAAATGTGTTAGCACAGCTAAAAACTGTTGTTCTGATTAAAGAAGCAATAAAACTGGCCTTCTTTAGACTAGTTGAGTCAGGCTCAAAATGGCCAGAAACAAAGAACTTTCTTTTGAAACTCGTCAGTCTATTCTTGTTCTGAGAAATGAAGGCTATTCCATGCGAGAAATTGTCAAGAAACTGAATATCGTGTACAACGCTGTGTACTACTCCCTTCACAGAACAACACAAACTGGCTCTAACCAGAATAGAAAGAGGAGCGGGAGGCCCCGGTGCACAACTGAACAAGAGGACAAGTACATTAGAGTGTCTAGCTTGAGAAACAGACGCCTCTCAAGTCCTCAACTGGCAGCTTCATTAAATAGTCCCCGCAAAACACAGGTCTCAACGTCAACAGTGAAGAGGTGACTCTGGGATGCTGGTCTTCTAGGCAGAGTTCCTCTGTCCAGTGTCTGTGTTCTTTTGCCCATCTTTAATTTTTATTGGCCAGTCTGAGATATGGCTTTTTCTTTGCAACTCTTCCTAAATATTGTAATCTAATTGGTGAAACTATTGACTCTTCTATAGCATGGCAAGGAACAGAAGCCTCTGGGTTTAATCAGGTCTTCAGGAAATTCATTTGGAATGATCGGTGATAAAATGTTTGATTTGGAACTGCAAGTCCACCTGATGCTTCTGTTCTCTTGTAGTGTTACATATTTAATCTGTGGTCTCTTTCTCCCCCAAATGAACTTCTTTATGACAGAGTCAGGTTTAGACCAATAGTCCATAGGGGGCAGTGGTAAACATGGAACTCATAAAATTGATACGAGGGAGGACATTGATTTTAATAAATTACATTCAAGCATGCAAAGAAGTGGCCATAGCGGACCGTCTTTTTTAAAAGTATTTTGAAACGTTTCTAAGTAGTTCTTCCTGCAAGTAGTGTGAATAGAGGGGGATACGGTGATGTCTGAGTAGGTGGTTTGTTTCTTCACTGGGACCATGGGTGGTAGTTGAACGTTTCTCATAGCTGAGTTAAGAGGTAGTAGAGCTGATTTAGACCAATGGCTCTTGTAACCAGACCATGAGCTGAATGCTGTGAAAATAGATATTATTGGCTGGAGGGATTTCTGAGCGTTCAGTTTGTTTGATTTTGATATGTGAGCAAGCCAATTTTTTATGTATGTTTTGTACCAGCAGTTCAAGAGAGAGAGAGAGCAAATAGCATGGGGAGGTGGGACAACCCTTTTTACTTTTACCCATTTTCTCTCCCCAATTGGTAGTTACATTCTTGTCCCATCGCTGCAACTCAGGAGAGGCGGAGGTCGAGATCCATGCCTCTTCCGAAACACGACCCTGCCAAGCTTCTTGACACACTGCTCGCTTAACCCGGAAGCCAGCCGGACCAACATGTCAGAGGAAACACTATCCAACTGACAACAGAAATCAGATTGCAGGCGCCGAACTCTCCCCTAACCTGGACAACGCTGGGCCAATTGTGCGCCGCCGCCGGTATCAAACCCGGGACTGTAGTGATGCCTCAAGCACTGTGATGCAGTGCCTAAGACTACTGCACCACTTGAGAGGCCTCTCATTTTGGGTTACTTTATGAGGATCCCCATTAGCTGTTGCGAAAGCAGCAGCTACTCTTCCTAGGGCCACTGAAAACATAAAACCAGATTTTAATTCATTAGGATCCCCACTAGTCAACGATGATGGCGACAGATAGTCTTACTGGTGTCCGACATATAATGAAAAAGACATTACAGTCAAAGGAGTTTACAATTTACATACATTTAAAAACATTAACATATAGTGTGTTTATCAGTTACACATACTGTACATGTCAGTAAATACACACATAAAGTAGTTCACATGGGGGAGAGGGGCTGTGTGTTTCAGTATGATATGTTAGATAAAGGAATAACGACAGACACCAATGTCAGGTTCAATAGCCTTGTTTGTGCATTGTACGAATGGCTACAACTGGAGTCCGGGGAACAGTCCGGCTAGTCGATTACCTATCAACTAGACTCCGTAACATCATCCTTTTCAATAGAAAGTGCAAACATTAAATTCTTAACAGTCAGGCCTCACCTTCAGTTGGCCCATGTCTCAATTCTGCACCCCTTACCCTTAGGCCTGGACTGTGATCCAGCTCATCTAGGTGAGTGTATGGCGTGTTCTGGTTTGTCTGCTCTGCTACACGCAGATCCACCCGATTGCGACGATAGAGGGAGCCACCAACATCCACCAGGTAAGAACGTGGTGCAACTCTCTGCAGGCATGTGCCCAGCCTCCAAAGTCCTGTGTGGTCTCCCGGCAGCGGTTTCATCCTTATCGTTTCACCCACCTCCAGCTCTGGTAGGTCCCGAGCAGTCCGGTCGTAGAAGCACTTAGCGAGCTGCTTTCTGTGACGCAGTTTGTCCGTGACGCCAACCATGACGCAGGGCTCAAGTAGCTTGTTAGCTACGGGGATGGTAGTCTTCAGACGTCTGGACAGAAGGCGTTGTGCTGGGCTGCTGTCCATGTTTTCAGTGGGTGTGTTCCTCCACTGTAAGATCTCTTTCCATGGGTCGTTGCTGTCGCGCAAGGCCCTGCTTAACAGGTTTTTTGCAATCTTGACAGCTGATTCTGCCTTGCCATTTGCTTTTGGGTGTCTTGGAGAGGAGGTCACATGGTCAAACTCCCATTCTGAGGCGAAACACTTGAACTGTGCAGTGGTGTGGGCCATTGTCCGTGATTACCTTGTCAGGCTGACCTTGCCTTGCAAACTGCGCCTTGCAGCGCTTTATGACCGTCTCTGCAGACAAGTCAGGGAGCAGTTCAATTTCCCAAAAGTCAGAGTAGTGATCAACGATGAGAAGATAGTCCTTTTGTCTGTGGCTGAATAAGTCCATGCTGACGATTTGCCAGGCCCTTGTGGGCAGTTCGTGTGACATCATGGTTTCCTTTTGCTGTTCATGGCGTACTCGTTGCATGTGGTACAGTTGCTGACAAAGTCTTTAATTTCTGCTTGCATGTTTGGCCAGTATAATGTTTCACGAGCCTGGCGGTAGCATGCATCACCTCCAACGTGACTGGAGTGTATGCGGGTAAGCATCTCTGGACGTAGTGATTTGGGAATAATGACCTTCTGACCTCTGAACAAGATGCCATTTTGCACGCTGATCTCATCTCGAAAGGTCCAGTATTCTCTCACTGTGAAAGGTGTCTCCTCTTTCAGGTATGGCCAACCTGCGAGAGCCATGGACTTCAGTGACTGTAGGCATTCGTCCTTGTCAGTGTGTTGCCTTATCTGGGCTAGGCGGTGATCTGTGACGTTTAAGTAGTCTGCCTGATTGATCTGTTGAACATCTTGTTGTTCCTGCTGTAGCGAACAGATGGCCTGCCGCTGATAGACAGTGCCTCTGCCTGTACATTGTGTTGTTGCCCTGCTCAGTGTGTCGCTGATGTACATCTCTGGTCCTGGCTTGTAAATTACCTTCAGGCTGTAGTTTTGCAGAGTCAGGAGCATGCTTTGAAGCCTCTTGGGCGCGTTGAGGAGAGGTTTACTGAATATGGCAATGAGTGGTTTGTGGTCAGTTTCAGCGATGACCAGGTCTCGCCCATATAAGTAGTGATGGAATCGCTGGCAGGAGAAGACACTCTGAGGCACTCTTTCTCAATTTGTGCATAGTTTTGTTCGGTGGGGGTGAGCGCTCTCGAGGCAAACGCAACGGGCTGGCCTTCCTGCATAAGGCAGTATCCAAGTCCCCTTTGGCTGGAGTCGCTCTGGATTGTGACAGGCTTCATGACGTCGTAGTAGCGCAACACTGGCATGGATGAAGCCAGAGATTTCATCTCCTGCACTGCGGCCTCGTGCTTGGGTAGCCAGTGCCATGGTGTGTCTTTGTCCAGCAACCGGCGCAGAGGCTCACAGACTGCTGATAGGTGTGGCATGAACTTTGCAAGATAGTTTGCAAAGCTGATGAGACGCTGTACTCCTTTTGCATCAGACGGGTTTGGTATGCCGAGGATCGCTCTGATCTTGTCTGGGTCCGGCTTCAGGCCTTTTGCTGAGAGAATGTGGCCATGGAAGTGGACGTCTTTCACCTTGAACTGCAGCTTCTTCAGGCCAAGGCGAAGCTTAACTGATCGGCAGCGCTCCATCAGTGCCAGGAGCTTCACATCGTGGTCGCGTACTGCTTCTTCGTCTGTGTCACCACAGCCTACGATCAGGACATCATCTGCGATGGGTTCAATGCCCTTGAGCCCAGCCAGTAACTCGTGCTGCTGACGTTGGTATATCTCAGGCGCCACCGAGACACCAAACGGGAGCTTGAGCCAGCGTTTCCGACCCCAGGGAGTCCAGAAGGTAGTCATGAGGCTGCTTTCTTCATCCAGCTTGCATTGAAGGAATGCATCTCGGGCATCCACCAAGGTGAAAATCCTGGCCTTGGGAAGCTTATAGAGGACATCCTCTAGTGTCGGCATGTAGTGGGATCGTTTCAGTGCTTGGTTCAGATGCTTTGGGTCGATGCAGACCCTCAGCTTCTCTGGTTTTTTCACTATGACCATATTGCTGATCCAGTCAGTTGGTTCAGTCACAGATGTCATGTGGCCATCGGCCTCATACTTGTCCAGCTGGGCCTTCACAGCCACTTTCATTGCAATGGGCACATTGCGAGGAGCACACTGGACTGGAGTGATGCTCTCATCCACTTCAAAGTGTACCTCCCCAGGCACAGATTCAACGGGCATGTTGAATACAGAATACAGGTCATTTGGTACAGTGAACTGCATCAGTCCCAGGCGTTCGCATGTAGAGCCTGAGAGGAGAGGATGTTGACTGGTTTTTACAATCTCAAACTCCAGCTTGTGTTTGCGTCCCCGAATAACACATTCGGTCTCAAAGGTGCCCATAGAGCTCATTAGCTCTCCTGAGTAGAGCTTTAGTCTAGTATCGCTGGGCAATAGATGTGTGTCAGGTGCCAGATTGATTTTGTCTTTGTAGCTCATTACGTTGCATGTAGCACCAGAATCCAGTTGACATTGTTGTTGCTTGTTGTGTAATCGTAGTGTCACAAACCATTTCTTCCCTCTTGAGTGTACAGCCCCAATGGATTCATGCATGTAAATGTCACTTTCACTTTTCAGCTCTGAACATTGAATGACATCATCAACACAGTGTATCTTGCCCTCACTCACCCTTCTTTTGCTTTTGAGACACACTTTTGCAAAATTATTATTAGTTCCACAAGCTCTGCATGGTTTTCCGTAGGCAGGGCAGTGCTCTTTGCCACGTGTGTGTGTATTCCCACAGTATTTACATGCTACGGGGCTCTCTGTGTTCATCGTTCGTGGTGATTTGCTCTGCCTCGATTGGTTTAGTCTGAATGTCTGCCTAGCAACAGCGTGAACAGTATCAACGTCGGAGCGTGGGGTTTCGATTTCCATTGCTCTCATTCTCATGTCAGTGACTTCAGCAGTGCGGCACATTTCAATGGCAGTTACTAATGATAAGTCCCTCTCTCTCAGTAGACGCCGGCGTGTATCCTCATTTGCAATTCCCAGCACTATTTTGTCACGAATCAATTCATCTTTCAATCCCCCGTATTCACAAGTGGCGGATTTCTCTCTCAAACGGGTTACAAAGTTGTGTACTGACTCACCCTCTTCCTGTTTACAGCTTCCGAAAACGAACCGCTCATAAATGACGTTTCTGGCGGGTTTGAAGTAATTCTCCAATGCATCCAATATAGCCTTTGCATCACACTGTTGACGTGCTGTGAGGGTGAGATTGTGCCGGTAGATATGCCTGCATTCGCTGCCCATTAAACTCCTCAGAGTTGCTGCTTGTACCTCGTTGGGTTTCTCATGTAGACCGGTCGCCAGCGCATAGTCCTCGAATTCATCCCTGAAGTTGTCCCAATTAGTATTCCAGTCCCCTGTGAGAACCATGGGATTTGGTGGCGGAATGTTCGCTGCCATAGCAATGGAATATGAGATTTCTTTGCCTTCAGTCATCGATATAGGTAGTGATGCTAGCTAGGCAGCTAACAACGAGTTGATCAGTATTGTGAGTAGGAAACGGCGTGTGTTCGCATATGGAACGTAACTGCGCCTATACTGTACTTAGCTACAAAAATAACAAACGTGTGTTTTCCGAGCCACGTCTGATACCATGTTTCAGTATGATATGTTAGATAAAGGAATAACGACAGACACCAATGTCAGGTTCAATAGCCTTGTTTGTGCATTGTACAAATGGCTACAACTGGAGTCCGGGGAACAGTCCGGCTAGTCGATTACCTATCAACTAGACTCCGTAACACTGTGCTGTGAGGTGTTGCTTTTTTTGTGTTTTGAAACCAAGTTTGCTGTTTACTTATGCTACAGTATATAAGATGGAAGGGAGTTCCATGCACTCATGGCTGTGTATAATACTGTATGTTTCCTTGAATTTGTTCTGGACCTGGGTTCTGTGAAAAGACCCCTGGTGGCATGTCTGGTGAAGTAGTGTGTGTGTCAGTGCTGTGTGTAAGTTGACTATGCAAACAATTTGGAATTTTCCACACATAAATGTTTCTTCTAAAAAGTAGTGATGAGGTCAGTCTCTCCTCAACTCTCAGCCAAGGGAGACTGGCATGCATAGTATTTATATTAGCCCCTCTGGTTACAATGAAGAACAAGACGTGCCGCTCTGTTCTGGGACAGCTGCAGTTTAACTAGGTCTTTCTTTGCAGGACTTGACCACATGGCTGAACAATAATCAAGATCGGACAAAACTAGAGCCTGCAGGACTTGCTTTTTGAAATGCTGTGTCAAAAAATCGGAGCATCTCTTCATTATGGACAGACCTCTCCCCATTTTAACACCCATTGAATCTATATGTTTTGACCATGACAATTTACAACCTAATGTAACACCAAGTAATTTAGTCTCCTCAACTTGTTGAACAGCCACACCATTCATTATCAGATTCAGCTGAGGTCTCGAGCTTATATTATTTGATACTAATAGAATTGCTTAGAGAAAGAGATTTTGTGTTCTCCAATCTCATAAAACATTTGAGAAAAATACCCATTGCTGTTATCCTCACAAGGGGAGGCTACTGAAAACATGGGGGTCAATTATTTTGACCCCTATATTTGTTTGTTGATTTTTTAAAAGAATACTTGTTAAACAAAATCTCTTTCTCTGAGCAATTGTATTAGTATCAAATAATATAATTTACCAATTTGTATGGAGCAATCAATATAGCTCAGTAGTTGTATTATTTATTTTATACAGTCTTTTTTGCTCATTTTTATCAAAGGTGCCAACAATTCTGGATATGAAGATTCCCGGAAGCAGGACAGAATAACCAGGAAATGGGTGTGTTGTATCACACCCATTGTGAAATTATATACACAGCAAAGTGGAAGGATTGGTACCACCATAATATACAGTACCAGTCAAATGTTTGTACACATCTACTCATTCAAGGGTTTTCATTTATTTAGACTACTTTCTACATTGTAGAATAATAGTAAAGACAGGGCCATATTCCCATCAAATCAAATCAAACTTTGTTCGTCACATGCACTGAATACAACTAGTGTAGACCTTATCGTGAAATGCTTACTTACAAGCCCTTAACCAAAAGTGCAGTTCAAGAAGAGTTAAGAAAATATTTACTGTCAACTAAGTAGAAGTAAGTAGAAGCGGTGTACAAAACAAATGGAGGGGGGGTCAATGTAAATAGTCCGGTGGAGATGTTTATGAATTGTTCAGCAGTCTTATGGCATTGGGGGTAGAAGCTGTTGAGGAGCCTTTTGGTCCTAGACTTGGTGCTCCGGTACCACTTGCCGTATGGTAGCAGAGCAAACAGTTTATGACTTGGGGGACTGGAGTCACTGACAGTTTTATGGGCTTTCCTCTAATAATAATAATAATAATATATGCCATTTAGCTGACGCTTTTATCCAAAGCGACTTACCTCTGACATCACCAATTATATAGGTCCTGGATGGCAGGAAGCTTGGGCTCAGTGATGTCCTGGGCCGTACGCACTACCCTCTGTAGCACCTTCCGGTCAGATGCCGAGCAGTTGCCATACCATCCGGTGATGCAACCGGTCAGGATGCTCTCGATGGTGCAGCTGTATAACTTTTTGAGAATCTGGGAACCCATGGCAAATCTTTTCAGTCTCCTGAGGGGGAAAAGGTTTTGTCGTGCCCTCTTCACAACTGTCTTGGTGTGTTTGGACCATGATAGCTCGTTGGTGATGTGGACACTAAGGAACTTGAAACTCTCAACCCGCTCCACTACAGCGCCGTCGATGTTAATGGGGGCCCATTCAGCCCGCCTTTTCCTGTAGTCCACGATCAGCTCCTTTGTCTTGCTCACATTGAGGGAGAGGTTGTTGTCCTGGTACCATACTGCCAGTTCTCAGACCTCCCTATAGGCTGTCTCATTGTTGTCAGTGATCATTCCTACCACTGTTGTTTCGTCAGAAAACTTAATGATGGTGTTGGAGTTGTGTTTGGCTACTCAGTCGTGGGTGAACAGGGAGTACAGGAGGGGACTAAGTACACACCCCTGAGGGGCCCCAGTGTTGAGGATCAGCGGGGCAGAAGTGTTGTTGCCTACCCTTACCACCTGGGGGCGGCACGTCAGGAAGTACAGGATCCATTTGCGGAGGGGGGTGTTTATTCCCAGGTTCCTTAGCTTAGTGATGAGCTTCGTGGACACTATGGTGTTTAATGCTGAGCTGTACTCAATGAAAAGCATTCACGGGCTGCTCTGTGGAAAGAAACCTCTCTCTAAATAACTAATTAAATCATTGAGCCATACTTCTCAAAAGCCCTGTTTATACCTGTTTCTAACCTTTGTCCTGATCCTGTCCATATTATGACAGTACCCACAGTTGTTGGTGATTAAAAGATTGTGATTAGATCTTCCGACCACCTCCAGAGGTAGTCAGGGACCATGACGCATTGTGACCAGGAAATATTGTCACAATGAGAACACAATAGACGGTTAAAAGACATTTGTCTTTGGGTAAGATCAGGACTAAGGACGCATGTTTGTACCTGGGACAGAGCGAGGCAATGGTATTTGAACAAACCCTTTCACCAGGAGCATTCTTTAAAAACCTGGAGGTGTATGCATTTCTCAAAGCAGGTTGGGGAATTCCACTTTTACACCTTTGACTCTGAGCCAACATGTAATTTTATTTCACCTTTATTTTACCAGGTAGGCAAGTTGAGAACAAGTCTTCATTTACAATTGCGACCTGGCCAAGATAAAGCAAAGCAGTTCGACACATATAATAACACAGAGTTACACATGGAGTAAAACAAATATACAGTCAATAATACAGTAGAAAAATACGTCTATATACAATGTGAGCAAATAAGGTGAGCTAAGGGAGGTAAAGGCAATAAATAGGCCATGGTGGCGAAGGAATTACAATATAGCAATTAAAACACTGGAATTGAAGATTTGACAGTAGATGAGTGTGCAAAGTAGAAATACTGGGGTGCAAATTATCAAAATAAAGAAAGAAATACAGTAGGGGAAGAGGTAGTTGTTTGGGCTATTTATAGATGGGCTATGTACAGGTGCAGTGATCTGTGAGCTGCTCCGACAGCTAGTGCTTAAAGCTAGTGAGGGAGATAAGTGTTTCCAGTTTCAGAGATTTTTGTAGTTCGTTCCAGTCAATGGCAGCAGAGTACTGGAAGGAGAGGTGGCCAAAGGAGGAATTGGCTTTGGGGGTGACAAGTGAGATATACCTGCTGGAATACGTGCTTTGGGTGGATGCTGCCATGGTGACCAGCAAGCAGAGATAAGGCGGGACTTTACCAAGCAGGGTCTTGTAGATGACCTGGAGCCAGTGGGTTTGGTGACGAGTATGAAGCAAGGGCCCGCCAACGAGAGCATACAGGTCGCAGTGGTGGGTAGTATATGGGGCTTTGGTGACAAAACGGATGGCACTGTGATAGACTGCATCCAATTTGTTGAGTAGGGTGTTGGAGGCTGTTTTGTAAATGACATTGCTGAAGTCGAGGATCGGTAAGATGGTCAGTTTTACGAGGGTATGTTTGGCAGCATGGGTGAAGGATGCTTTGTTGCGAAATAGGAAGCCAATTCTAGAGTTAACTTTGGATTGGAGATGTTTTATGTGAGTCTGGAATTTGAGTTTACAGTCTAACCAGACACCTAGGTATTTGTAGTTGTCCACATATTCTAAGTCAGAACCGTCCAGAGTAGTGATGCTGGACGGGCGGGCCGGTGCAGGCAGCGATTGGTTGAAGAGCATGCATTTAGTTTTACTTGAATTTAAGAGTAGTGTTGGAGCCCACGGAAGGAGAGATGTAATGACATTGAAGCTCGAGGGTTGTTAACACAGTGTCCAGAGAAGGGCCAGAAGTATACAGAATGGTGTCGTCTGCGTAGAGGTGGATCAGAGACTCACCAGCAGCAAGAGCTACATCATTGATGTATACAGAGAAGAGAGTCGGCCCAAGAATTTAACCCTGTGGCACCCCCATAGAGACTGCCAGAGGCCCGGACAACAAGCCCTCAGATTTGACACAATGAACTCTGTCGGAGAAGTAGTTGCAGAACCAGGCGAGGCAATCATTTGAGAAACCAAGGCTGTTGAGTCTGCCGATGAGGATGTGGTGATTGACAGAGTCGAAAGCCTTGGCCAGGTCAATGAATACGGCTGCACAGTATTGTTTCTTATCGATGGTGGTTAAGATATCATTTAGGACCTTGAGCGTGGCTGAGGTGCACCCATGACCAGCTCTGAAACCAGATTGCATAGCGGAGAAGGTACGATGGGATTCGAAATGGTCGGTGATCTGTTTGTTAACTTGGCTTTCGAAGACCTTAGAAAGGCAGGGTAGGATAGATATAGGTCTGTAGCAGTTTGGGTCAAGAGTCTCCCCTCCTAGTAATAGGGGTTGCAACAATTTTGGCAGATAATTTTAGAAAGAAAGGGTCCAAATTGTCTAGTCCGGCTGATTTGTAGGGGTCCAGATTTTACAGCTCTTTCAGAACATCAGCTGACTGGATTTGGGAGAAGGACAAATGGGGAAGGCTTGGGCGAGTTGCTGTGGGGTGTGCAGTGCTGTTGACCGGGGTAGGAGTAGCCAGGTGGAAAGCATGGCCAGCCGTAGAAAAAATACTTATTGAAATTCTCAATTATAGTAGATTTTATCGGTGGTGACAGAGTTTCCTATCCTCTGTGCAGTGGGAAGCTGGGACTAATGACATGTGTTTAAAGTCCCCATGCAGTCTTTGTCATGTTGTTTTTAAGTAATCACTGTATGTCTAATAAATCACTGTGTGTTTATTTAGTGAAAATAACTATTTAATTTCCCTGAATCAACTTTCACACTTGAAATGCTCAGTCTGATCACGTGGGCATCAGGAAACAAATACACAATATATTTACATATATAGCCCTGATTGGCTGATAGGATGGTCTAGAACCCACCCCTTTAACCAGATGAAGTCATTGGTCTATTATAATCATGATATGGCCCAAAAGTTAGATCTCACCTGAACAGGTTGAAACTCCAGGCATTGTTTCCAAACAGCTCTTACACAAAAATGGCATTATCATAATTTTCACAATTTCAGTGTTATTTTTACCTTTACCTAGTGTGGAAATAGCATACAAAAACATGAAAATATGTTTTTACTGAACAGCTCCTTTTAAGGCGTGGTTGTGGCTGTGATTGACATTGCACACCATCACAAAAAGGAAACATCACGGACCATATTAGGATGTGTAACCTTCTTCTTGTACAACTTAATTCAACACCCTGATACACGGAAATACCATATTATCACATGCACTTTAGACATTTGTATTGTTTGCACTCAACAGTGTGATGAATACATCATGGGTACATGCCATTCTGAGTAAACCGCTGCGTGCGTCATTTGAACACAATGTGAGTTTTGAACAGGAGAGAGAACATCCTGTCTAATTCACAGGGGTTGGGAGGTAGATGTAAATATAGGTTTATGACCGGTGTTGTTATCTTAATTATATGATTGAAACTATAAAGTTCGTACCCAGCTCCTAGTCAATGTAGCCACCCTATCATTACATATGGCCTAGAAGCCCAACAACAGCAGAGAGAACATTTACACACACTCACACATTCCATCACTATACCATTCCACCCATCTCTCCATTTAATAAGGACCTATGACATAATTAGGCAGACACATTATCCTACTTAGCATGGGTGTGTTGTATTGTATCACATTGTATAAGTAGTCTTGCACGAGCCTTGATTTTATGCAAGCCAAAACGGCTTATAGGAGCAGGAGTCTCTCTTCTGTTACGTGAGGCAGGTTGATGTACAAGTACACCCCCTGGACAGGACTCTGGTCTATCACAGGGTCTTAGCATCAATCTATCCTTTTAAAACTGCAATATGTAACTTTTTGAGAACCCGACCAAATTCACATAGAAAGGCTAAGAAGCGTTAGATCTGTTCTATGTGCGTTATTTCTATGCTTCCCTTAAGTTTTGTTTTTGCATCTTTTACTTCAAAACAGCTGAAAATACAATAGTTTTGGTTATTGAAAAGATATTTCACGGTGGTTTAGATGGTACAAATTAGGCAAACTATTACTTATTTAGCAGACAGGAAATGGTGGAGCGAGCAGAGAAACATCTGGTACCATACATTCTTTGGTATGACTCGGCCAGGGATCAATCTCCCACAAGTTCCCTGAGTTGGTCTCTATCACATGTAGGGTTGCAATATTCTGGTTACTTTCCAAAAATTACCAGGTTTTCCAGAAATCTTGGTTGGAGGATTCCAGATTTCTGGCCCATTTCCTTCTGATTTCTGTCAAACCTGGGTATTTTGGAAAAGTTCAAAAAATTTGGCAACCCTGGTGTCAGGGACAATGTTTATATAATTATATAATTTCATTTCATTACTGCTAGAGATATATCATTGCCTTTCAGAGCTAATAGGTTGAAATGCTACATGTAGCTTCTTTAAGGACGATCTCCTCAGGGACTCCTGATACAGGGCAGTTTCTCAGAGAAGGGGCTGCACAAACCCAAAGACCACTATGATAGAGAAACAAATGGACACACCAAATGTACACTCCACTTGTTTTATAAAACGATAAATGATCAACTGAAGAACCAGTGGGAGGTACGTGACAACCATAGACACCATGATCATTGAAATGGTCCTGAAGGCCCTCAGTTTCATGTTGTTCATCCCTTCATCTTCCCAAGCGCCATCAGCCAGACGACAGCACAACACCTCACCCTGTACCTGAGGGGTTTGTACTTCAGGAAGGTTACTGGGTAGACCACCGCCAGGTAGCGCTCCGCACAGATACAACACTGGAACAGAGGATGACCAGTAAGGATGAAACCCTTATGGAGATAAAACACCATCCTCTTGGAAGTCATTCAGGATGTGATTATGGAGTATAAACATCAGACTGGACAAACAGGTGAGTATATCAGACATGGCCAGGTTGAGAGAGAAAACGTCTGAGGCCAACTATGAAATAACACATATGGAATCATGTAAACCAAAAAAGTGTTAAACAAATCAAAATAGCCGTAGCCTTGATTTGAAAATATATTGTATATTTGAGTGTAGCCACCCTTTGCCTTGATGACAGCTTTGTACACTCTTGGCATTCTCTCAAACAGCTTCATGAGGTAGTCACCTGGAATGTATTTCAATTAACAGATGTGCCTTGTTAAATGTTAATTTGTGGAATTTATTTCCTTCTTAATGCATTTGAGCCAATCAGTTGTGTTGTGACAAGGTAGGGTAGGTATACAAACACTTTTTTTGGTTACTACATGATTTCACATGTGTTACTTCATAGTTTTGGACAAAACATTAAGAACACCTTCCTAATATTGAGTTGCCCTCAGAACAGCATCAATTCATCGGGGTATGGACTCTACAAGGTGTCGAAAGTATTCCACAGGGATACTGGCCAATGTTGACACCAATGCTTCCCAGTTGTGTCAAGTTGGCTGGATGTCCTTTGGGTGGTGGCCCACTCTTGATACACACAGGAAACTGTTGAGCGCGAAAAACCCAGCAGCGTTACATTTCTCGACACACTCAAACCGGTGCGCCTGGTACCTACTACCATACCCTGTTCGAAGGCACTTGAATCTTTGGTCATGCCCATTCACCCTCTGAATGGCACACATGCACAATCAATGTCTCAGTTTGAATGAGGTAACCTGTTCTGAGGAATTCTTATTTTCTCTAACGCTCCTCCTTTGATGAGGTTTGTATCAGGCATCTTCCTTCACCTTCTGTGACCCATATCACATGTGTGCCGCTCGCTCTCTCCACCCCTCTCTTTTCCTGGTCGTAGGATCTCTCTGAAAGCCTGTTTGGTAAACAAGTTAACACAGACTGCAGCTGATAGCGGGAGGGCGGGCGGGGGGAGAGGGATGGCGGGAGGAGGGGGGGATTTCCAGATGTGAATTCCTGTCACGCATACATCCTGGAATTAACTCAAAGCAGCAAAGGATTGAAAAAATAAATAAAAACTGTCTGTCTGTCTACATGCATGACTTACATAGTTCCTTGTCCTCTCGTCAAAGCCTGTTTTACTGCATGGTAGTGGAGGTGAGGTGGACACTCCCAACGGCAACATACTTAGCCCAACGGCAACATGCTCAGCTAGGTAGTGTGCTGACAACTCCCCAGCCCTCAGGAGTCCTCTTTCTGCCAGCTAAACCTGCATTACTGTGTTACAGATACTGTGTTACGTACATAGTCATGTAACAAGGGAATGAGAAGAGGAAAGGTGTCAAAGTTTATTGTCTGACAACCAACAAAAATACAATTTTCACATATTCTATGATAATAAAGTATGCTATTGTATCATAAATAAAGTACAGTTATTTGGTAGAATTGTAAACACATATTGTGCTTTTTGATAAAATGTCCATTTCATAATTGGGTAATAAGATTTTCTTTAGCCGACTCGTTAAATAAATAAAATAAATACAGCAGTCAATGTGTACCAAGTCTCTCATACTAGTCAAATCAACTGGAGGATTATATGATGAGGGAAACAAGTCTCTCATAGTAGTCAAATCAACTGGAGGATTCTATGATGAGGAAAACAAGTCTCTCATAGTAGTCAAATCAACTGGAGGATTATATGATGAGGGAAACAAGTCTCTCATAGTAGTCAAATCAACTGGAGGATTATATGATGAGGAAAACAAGTCTCTCATAGTAGTCAAATCAACTGGAGGATTATATGATGAGGGAAACAAGTCTCTCATAGTAGTCAAATCAACTGGAGGATTATATGATGAGGGAAACAAGTCTCTCATACTAGTCAAATCAACTGGAGGATTCTATGATGAGGAAAACAAGTCTCTCATAGTAGTCAAATCAACTGGAGGATTATATGATGAGGGAAACAAGTCTCTCATAGTAGTCAAATCAACTGGAGGATTATATGATGAGGGAAACAAGTCTCTCATAGTAGTCAAATCAACTGGAGGATTATATGATGAGGGAAACAAGTCTCTCATAGTAGTCAAATCAACTGGAGGATTATATGATGAGGGAAACAAGTCTCTCATACTAGTCAAATCAACTGGAGGATTCTATGATGAGGAAAACAAGTCTCTCATAGTAGTCAAATCAACTGGAGGATTCTATGATGAGAGAAACAAGTCTCTCATACTAGTCAAATCAACTGGAGGATTCTATGATGAGAGAAACCCAAAAACTAAACCCTCTTTGTCTACCTTTGTTCACACCTATTAAGTAAGACTACTGGAATCTTGGTTACATCCAATGTAGGCATACAAATAGAGGTCCCATTAAATTACTATTCTAATTCCTAATTCAATGGGCCTACATTTCAACCAATTCCATATACACATGGGTTTACTTTCTGAATGACTCCATACTCCGACCACTTTAAGTTCCTTTGTCTGGGTGGGTGACAGAAGTCCGACGGTATTCCGTGTTGTTCCTCTCAAGCGGACAGGGGCTCGTAGGTGTGGAAGTGGATCCCTTTAGAGCAGGTGATCTTCATCACGGCGCCGTTTAGACCGGTATCAGTTATCAGGCGCAACACTCCCTCTGCGATCAGCGACGGTCTGGGGATAGAGATTGAGAGATAGAGATAACAGGGTCGTGTTAGGTAGGGAACACAGTGTCCAGATAGTTCCTCCCTGGTTCATTCGGTTGTTTTCCGCCTGGTGTCTAATGAACACGACCCAGGAAAGAGAGAGGCCATGATCATACATTCTCTTTCAATTCCTGAAGGTTTTTATGGATTGAATTGGACTGGCTAACAATTTAGGTTGTAAAATGCCCTCATGATTTTATCAGAGAATTCCTGAAACATGATGTAACTTAATTCAACAATTTCCTGGCTGAAAGAGATACAAGATCAACATTTAAAAAGGCCTCTTTTTGACGCTGTAGCCAACAGATTTATCACATCGCCTTGCCCCAGGCCAAACAGCTTGGACAAGGTATTACGAAATACTGTACTTTAAAGCAGCTGAGCTGGTAAATGTAAGCATTCAAGACTGAAGTGCATTCTGATATAAATAACAAAACTTGGCCTGCATATGATTTTAAGTGCATCTTATCTCAAACACACTGTATTTCTCAATATTTGTCTTTGCATGTTTCGGATGCATATTGCAGCAAACTTAATCATTTCAAATAAATGTTGACAAAGTTAGTTAAGTCTTTCCTCAGAATACCCCTCAACGTTTGTATCTGTATATCTCCACCGCCGTTTGCTTCTGAAGTAGAAAACCTTATCTGATGTCGTGCAAAGCACCCGAAACACAGTGACATAGAGAGGGGACAAGACACAACCACACCAGGAAGCTTCCAAGGCCCCCTCTCTCCTCTCTCCAGATAAGACAGGGAAACCGAGGAGGTATAACACCCTCCATGGCCTCCCACACATACTATGTGGAGGGAGGATTTAAGGAGGAAATGGACACTGATAAGGGAGGCTTTGCTACTCCAGATACTGTATTACTTGATGTCGTAGAATGGAGTTAGTATTTGGGTGGTTTCGCGGGGCCATGTGGGGAGGGTAAGCTGATTCTAGGTCTGTGCTGACTTGTTTAGGTATAACCAACACTTGTATACATTAATCTGAAGCAGTATCCTATATACACCACATAGGTTTCCTGTAAATCTGAGTAATAAAGAAAGTGATAGGTAATGAGTGAAAGAGGAGGGAAACGAGGCAACTTCTACACAACATGTATAGGAACTCACTGAAGCACCCCGAACTTGTGCACGCTCCTCTTTAAGTCGTCCTTGAACTTGTCAAACTTGCCCATGTTGTCCTCGTGTTCCACGGAGCGCAGGAGTGGGGTGTCCACGAAGGCAGGGCACAGCGTGTTGATCCTCACACCATAGTTCTCCACCTCGGCTGCATCCTGCGTGGGGAAAGGAAAGGAACACAGACGTGTCAGGGTGTGTGTGTGTGTGTGGTTGTGAAAGGAGCAACGTGCCAGTGTGTATGTATGTGTTATGTGTGTGTGTGTGTGGTTGTGAAAGGAGCAACGTGCCAGTGTGTATGTATGTGTTATGTGTGTGTGTGGTTGTGAAAGGAGCAAGGTGCCAGTGTGTATGTATGTGTTATGTGTGTGTGTGTGTGTGTGTGTGTGTGTGTGAGAAAGATGAGCACAAACATGTCCGAACACGGTCAAGCGTAATCACTCAGGGAAAAGGAATGTGTCTAGGCCAGTGTTTTCCATGCCTTTCCTGGAGTACCCCCAGCCATTCACGTATTCTAGTACAACATATCACGTATTCTAGTACAACATCTGATTCAACTGGTCAACTAATCATCAAGACCTTCATTACTTAAATCAGGTGTACTGGTTTTGGATTACATACTGTATGTCTATTAAGGTAGTCCAAAGTTGAGTGTTTGTTCCCATATTAATCGCTCACAATGACTACATCAACGATTATCCGTAGTCATGGTAGCAGCCACGTTAATGTAGAAGTCTTTAGAAACATATTCTATTCTTATTTACAATAAAAGTGACTCGAAAATTATTGGGCACAAAATAACCTGAAACACAACCCAAACAAAATAGCAAATGCATCCATTACATTTTTTGAGTCACAAGCTTGATGTAGTCATTGCGTGCTAGGAATATGGGACCACATTTTTTTGTACTTTTACCTCTTTTTCTACCCAATTTCATGATATCTAAATGGGTAGTTACAGTCCCATCGCTACGACTCCCGTATGGACTCAGGAGAGGCGAATGTCGAGAGTCATGCCTCCTCCAAAACATGACCCTGCCAAGCTGCACTGCTTCTTGCCACACTGCTCACTTAACCTGGAAGCCAGCCGCACCAATATGTCAGAGGAAACACCATACAAATGGCGACCGTGCATGCGCCCGACCAACCTCAAGGAGTCGCTAGAGCGCGATGGGACAAGGACATTCCTGGCCGGCCAAACCCTCCCCTAACCCGGACGACGCTGGACCAATTGTGCGCCGCCTCATTGGTATCCCGGTCACGGCCGGCTGTGACACAGCCTGAGATCAAACCCAGGTCTGTAGTGACGCCTCAAGCACTGCGACAAGCCAATTGGTAGGCTATACTTTTTACTGCTTTAATACACATAAGTGAATTTGACAGTCTGCACTTTAACCCCATAGTCATTGATTTAAAATCCAAAAGAAGAATAAAGTGTTTCACTGTCCCAATAATTACGGAGGGCACTGTATG
Organism: Oncorhynchus keta; assembly: GCF_023373465.1. Taxonomy (NCBI): domain Eukaryota; kingdom Metazoa; phylum Chordata; class Actinopteri; order Salmoniformes; family Salmonidae; genus Oncorhynchus; species Oncorhynchus keta. The sequence goes on along the minus strand of NC_068436.1, from coordinate 12,035,945 downwards.
TGGAACGGCTAGGTGTACTCGAGGAGAGGTTTGGGGGGGTATTAGAACTCACCGCTATGGCTCTGGAGAAGCCTATCACCCCGTGCTTTGTGGCCGTGTACACTGGCTGGTAGGGGGAATGAAGGAAAGCTGAAAAGAAAGAAAGAAGAATAAACAAAGTTCACAGTCATGATAACTCACCAACATACTCCACATGGTACCCATTTAAATCTCAGGTGTTTTTCATTGATGGGGCTTATCAACAATGCAATCACTCTAAAGGCATTGTTACAGAGGTTACTTTTCCTGTGTGTGTGTGTGTGTGTGTGTGTGTGTGTGTGTGTGTGTGTGTGTGTGTGTGTGTGTGTGTGTGTGTGTGTGTGTGTGTGTGTGTGTGTGTGTGTGTGTGTGTGTGTGTGTGTGTGTGTGTAAGCACACTATAGTGGAATCTACCGGTTTTTACTGAGATCTCATATTGCTAGCTTGAAATGAATGAGTACTGTAACTTATTCTCTATGCCTTTCCCGTCATGGAAAATCTGGATCTTCCAAGGAAAAATATTACCCCCTATTTTGACTTAATTCAAACATGAAAAAGCTGTGTGTTTGTGTGTGTTGGGCCGGCCGCCAAGTTATGTTTAAACCAGAACAATCTCCAGAACATTGCATTTCAGGAGAACTCGCTTCCCCCTCCAAATAATGGGGCTCAACTTCCTTTTATGGACACATAAAACCTTCACCGTGTGAAGATCAATCATTAGTTTTCCCCTTTAAAAAAGGATAGAGTCAGGGCAAACCTTAAGAGAAACCTGTTGTATGGAGTACCGCAAGGCACTTTGTTTCTGAAACCTCTCAACACCTTTGTATAAGAGAACAGAGGTGAAATTAGATGGGGAAAAAAATCCCTCTGGGAACATTGTCAAATCAAAGGGAATTGAGCTCAAAGAGAATGTTTACATGCATTCTTAAACAAATGTGTGCTTAGTAGAACCATATAGTGTTTTTCAGTTTTTCTGAACCCTTTTTGGTGCTAGGTAGAACCCTTTTCAGAGGGTCTACCATGTAGGTTTCTTCATAGAACACCTTGTATATGGTTCTACTAAGAACCATTTTATTATATAAAGGTTATTCTTAGAACCCTCCATGAATGGAGGCCTTTAAAATCAAATTATTTATGGAGAGATCTGTCTATGGTAAGGCCACTTGTTGACGGGCTTAGTTAAACCCTATTACAGTTGTGTTAGGAAACCTTTGCTTTACAGGCCACGTCAGGCCTGCAAGTCACATTATTCTGGCTCACAAAGTGATGTGTAATTGCTATTGGAATCGAGCCAGAGTTACGATATCCAACGAGTGGAATTGTTTAAATCAACCGCAACCTGCATTCAACAAAATTGCCAGGGTAGGGAAGATCAGATCCTTGATTTAGTCTCAGTATTCAAACTGGAGCAAGCATCTCAGTAACACATGCAATAAGTCCAACTACTAACAGATTATTATTATTTTTTTAACTAATCCAATGTTATTTATCTTTGTGTAGCATAAAATGTATCACCCAATCAATGGGTACAGTTGAAGTCAGAAGTTTACATACACTTAGGTTGGAGTCATTAAAACTCGTTTTTCAACCACTCCACAATTTTGTTGTTAACAAACTATTGTTTAGGCAAGTTGGTTAGGACATCTACTTTGTGCATGACACAAGTCATTTTTCCAACAATTGTTTACAGACAGATTATTTCACTTATCATTCACTGTATCACAATTCCAGTGGGTCAGAAGTTTACATTCACTAAATTGACTGTGCCTTCAAACAGCTTGGAAAATTCCAGAAAATTATGTCATGGCTTTAGAAGCTTCTGATAGGCTAATTGACATCATTTGAGTCAATTGGAGGTGTACCTGTGGATGTATTTCAAGGCCTACCTTCAAACTCATTACCCCTTTGCTTGACATCATGGGAAAATCAAAAGAAATCAGCCAAGACCTCAGAAAAAAAATGGTAGGCCTCCACAAGTCTGGTTCATCCTTGGAAGCAATTTCCAAACGCCTAAAGGTACCACTTTCATCTGTACAAACAATAGTACGCAAGTATAAACACCATGGGACCACGCAGCCGTCATTCCACTCAGGAAGGAGACGGGTTCTGTCTCCTAGAGATGAATGTACTTTGGTGCGAAAAGTGCAAATCAATCCCAGAACAACAGCAAAGGACCTTGTGAAGATGCTGGTGGAAACAGGTACAAAAGTATATCTATATCCACAGTAAAACTAGTCCTGTATCGACATAACCTGAAAGGCCGCTCAGCAAGGACGAAGCCACTGCTCCAAAACTGCCATAAAAAAGCCAGACTATGGATTGAATGTACTTTGGGGACAATGATCGTACTTTTTGGAGAAATGTCCTCTAGGTCTGATGAAACAAAAATATAACTGTTTGGCCATAATGACCATCGTTATGTTTGGAAGAAAAATGGGTAGGCTTGCAAGCCGAAGCACACCATCCCAACAGTGAAGCACGGGGGTGGCAGCATCATGTTGTGGGGGTGCTTTGCTGCAGGAGGGACTGGTGCACTTCACAAAATAGATGGCATCATGATGAAAGAAAATTATGTGGATATATTTAAGCAACATCTCAAGACATCAGTTAAAGCTTGGTCGCAAATGGGTCTTCCAAATGGACAATGACCCCAAGCAAACTTCCAAAGTTGTGGCAAAATGGCTAAGGACAACAAAGTCAAGGTATTGGAGTGGTCATCACAAAGCCCTGACCTCAACCCTATAGAAAATGTGTGGGCAGAACTGAAAAAGCATGTGCGAGCAAGGAGGCCTACAAACCTGACTCAGTTACACCAGCTCTGTCAGGAGGAATGGGACAAAATTCACCCAACGTATTGTGGGAAGCTTGTGGAAGGCTACCCGAAACGTTTGACCTAAGTTAAACAATTTGAAGGAAATACTAGCAGTTGTGAAAAATTGAGTTTACATGTATTTGGCTAAGGTGTATGTAATCTTCCGACTTCTACTGTATATGCAAAAACACATTAAAACAAACCATTCTGAAAATCACCCTGCATGCTGGGAAATATGATATATGGTTGTACATAGAACCCTTCTGTTAAAATGAGAATAACTATGAGAACTCCCAAACCACCCATGTGTTCCTGCTGAATGTCAGTCCTGTAGGAGAGGGCATAGATATGATAGCTGGAATTGTACAGGAAACAATGTATAAAGTCTTGACTTCAAATCTTATTGCCACTTCAGCTAAAAAACTGTCACAAAAGTGACAAGGAGGAAAGGGATCTATAGGAGTTACAGGTTTGCTGCTGGGACACACAGGAAGCAAAGTATGTGCAATAACATGACAATATGGGTTAATTTATCATAAAACACAACCAACTGTTATCTTGCAGTTTCAGGCATACTTGTACTTCCCCTTATGCCTAAGCAGCTCGAACAGAGTGCTGATAACATAACATGTCAGACTGCTTTTCCCTTATTTGGAACCACAGTGAATGATATACAGCCCGTCTTAATTGGTTATTACAGTATAATACTGAACCAAATGCTTTCACCTTTTACCCGTGTGGGAATTGGCCTACATGGATAGGGGCTAATTTGAAATGTTTCTTAGAGAAGAAGTATGAAAATGCATAACCATTTTAGAAATGGTTAATGAACAGTTTGGAGGTAATAGGAAAATGATTAGACCAAAGGTGAGGACACAACAGTTCACCTGACTCAAGACTGAATCCAAACATTACACTGTTGATGTTATGTGCACTTTACATATAGTGTACTTTGCCACTTTTGTCGAAATAGAAATCTGAAAATACTCTGGATACATTCAGTAACATGATAAGGCTATTCCTGTAAAATGTGGGGTAGATGCAACACAAGACAAACATTACAAAGGTTTGAATGAGAAGATTAACTGGTGTCTCCAAGTGGACACACACCTCTCCAAAGAGGAACAAGCTCACTTGTCGTTATTTAGTTTGGAAAACAGCTCTGAATCCCCGCCATAACACAATTGGGTGATTCTGCAACTTCGGGCACTTTGGTCATGCAAGATTTCAGAAATTAAAATGTATTGAAAAAAACATTTTACCAGTATTATAATTGTCTTTGGTTTGTCTTAGAAATAATATCTGATAATCGCTGTGATCGTACTATTCAGGAATGTATATATTTTTGTCATTTGTCTCAGACAGCCATTAAACATCCATTTCAGTTGAACATTAAGTATTATACAATTAATTTATAACACATTTCTTATACATTTGTCTTGCATTGAACATTATTTTAAGTGCTTTTTAAGGTTTTCCTAAAATTAATAATTCAACACAACGCCTGAATGTATGGACTTGCCTTTGTGACAACTGAAAATATTTATTTATCATAACAAAATAAGATATTTCCATCCAACCATTTTGTGAGATTATGATAACAACCATATGATTTCCCTATCTTAAACAAGTAGATCAATATAAGTTACACATAATATACAAATTTACCTAAAAATATGGGTGTGGTGGAAATAACATCTATGTCAAAAAAAAAATGTAGGAAAACAATATTTTATTGCAACCATTTTGAACAACAACCATTGTTAAGCATTAAGATTCCAGAGTTCACAGACAGAAACTAAATAGAGGAATTTGCCCTCAATGGTGGAAATGACACCCCTACCAAAGGACAGGTATATTTAGTAGAAATAACAATATAAAGGGCATACTCACCTCACATATTGATATAGATTTGATTTATTTGACTCTTTCTCTAGAAGATAACATTACATAATGTGTAATTATTCATGTTTTCTCGTAGAAAAACATAGTGGAAGCTCAAAAGTCTGGGTCTGGGACAAGGGCAAAACAGTGAAATTGAGGTATAAAATGCATCTGGGAAATAGCTAAAGTACTAGATTGAGAGGTGTTAAAAAAATCTGGGATGATGGTAGTGTGAACTTAACATATAATGAAAAAAAACATGTTTAAAATAAATAAATAAATAAAAAAAACACAAAAATTGACCCTGAGGACGATAGAAGTTCCTGTAGTTGCAGAATCACCCAATTACTGTTGTTGTTTACGCAATCCAAAAACGGGCCATTATAAATCGCAATCAAGGTCAGGTGGGCACGATCTGAAAGGTTGTTCCATTGCCAACATAACTAGCTGTTATAAAATACGATCTTACAATGTTAGGCTTTCACAAGGAAATTCAGAAAAAACGATCGTAATTTAGGTGCATTCAGGTGCGTGTGATGCGTCATTTTTTTCTCTCACAATAACCAAACATAGGCTCATTCTGTTCAGAAGACCCCAGGATATGACGTCATCTTGCAACTGTACATCATACATAGTGATCATAAACGTTGATTTGGAAAGGTGAATTGCACATTTGGACTCACAGGTGTGTGGCTTGCTTGTATGACATCAAAGCGGTATTTATTATAATCCTCAACATCTCATCTTTCAAAATACATCCAGTCCTCTTAATTTACAGCAGTTCCCCTGACATGGACAACAAAAAATGTGCAAAAGTTGCCCAATTACTGGAAGGGATGGCGGCAAATTTTTGTTGCGAGTGGTGCTCAAGTTCAGAATGGCTGTCAATAAAAACCCATACAGCGCTGTGAAGCGCAGAGACAGAACCCTTACTGAAACAGCCACTATGTTCCAATTTAGGCGCTTGCCCAAATCTGCCATTTTCAACTTGTATACAGGTACGAGTGTAAAGGGCTACATGATTTAAAACATGATTTTAACATACTTGTCTTGACTTTCTCAACTAACTCTGCTTGCTGTATAATCTGCAGTTCTGTCCATTGTATCTTTGACTTGGTATTGTGTTGCTGTTGTTGTCCTTGGGGCGTTTTATTCTCAGCCATGACGTCATATATATTGTTGGGTATGTTCACCTCCAGAGTCTTGAATGATGCATAACAAAACACACCTAGTATGATTAATGACAGTCTATAACAACACTGTACGGTTTCTTGGGAGTTAAGAGTCACCAAGAACACAACATGATGAAAAATCCCACACCACATACAAAATTCTAAGCTAGGGACCCTGTTACTAAACACCTCCTTCTGCGGCTGGGTCCTGGACTTCCTGACGGGCTGCCCCCAGGTGGTAGGGGTGGGCGGCAGCGGGTCTGCCACTCTGATCCTCAATATGTGGGCCCCTCGGGGGGTGCCTGCTTTGTCCCCTCCTGTACTCCCTGTTCACCAAAAACTGCATGGCCAAGCACAACTCTAATACCATCATTACATTGGGGTAGGAAGGCAGCCTAGTGGATAGAGCATTGGATTTGTAACTGAAAGGTTGCAAGATCGAATCCCTGAGCTGACAAGGTAAAAATCTGTCGTTCTGCCCCTGAACAAGGCAGTTAACCCACTGTTCCTAGGCCATCATTGAAAATAAGAATTTGTTCTTAACTGACTTGCCTAGTTAAATAAAGGTAAAATTAAAAATATATATATATATTTGCTGGCGACACAATGGTGGTGGGCCTGATCACTGACGATGATGGGGCAGCCTATAGGGAGGAGATCAGAGACATGGCGGTGTGGTGCCAGGACAACAACCTCTCTCTCAATGTTATCAAGACAGGGGAGATAATTGCGGACTGCAGGAAGATGAGGGCCGAGCACGCCCCCATTATCATTGACAGGGCTGTAGTGGAGCAGGTTGAGAGCTTCAAGTTCCTTGGTGTTCACATCACCAAACTGTCATGGTCCAGACAGACCGAGGGGGGCACGGCAACGCCTATTCTCACTCAGGGGATTTGGCATGGCCCCTCAGATCCTCAAGGGGTTCTACAGTTGCACCATCGAGAGCATCCTGACTGGTTGCATTGCCGCCTGGTATGGAAACTGCTCGGCATCCGACCGCAAGGCGCTACAGAGGGTGGTACTTGTGGCCCAGTACATAGCTGGGACCAAGCTTCCTGCCATCCAGGACCTCTATACCAGGCGGTGTCAGAGGAATGCCCTAAAAATGGCCAAAGACTCCAGCCACCCTAGTCATGGACTGTCCACTCTGCTACCGCACGGCAAGCGGTACCGGAGCGTCAAGTCTAGGTCCAAAAAGGCCCCTTAACAGCTTCTACCCCCAAGCCATAAGGCTGCTGAACAGATAATATCAAATGGCTATTTGCATTGAACACCCCCTTTTTTTAACTTTGCTGCTACTAGCTGTTTATTATCTATGCATAGTCACTATCTACATGTACATATTACCTCAATTACCACGATTAAACTGTACCCCCACACATGAATCAATACCAGAACCCCCGGTATATAACCTCATTAGTTATTTTATTGTATTACTTTTTAAAACTTATTTAGTTAATATATTCTCAACTCTTAATTTTCCAAAAAACTGCATTGTTGGTGAAGGGCTTGTAAGAAAGCCTTTCACGGTAAGGTCAACACCTGTTCTATTCTACCCACAAAATACAACCTAGCACTCTGGTATCCTTCAAACCACCCCGAGTTAAAATACAGAAGTCTGGTGCACATGTTGTCAATGTTTGCCGTTCATAGAAATACTTGTACATTGTTAGACATGTCTGCCTTGTCGACCTGGTAGCTACTGAGGTAAGACAGGTGGTCTCACAGACAGCACACATACAAATGTTCTCGTCAGAATAGCCTGGTTTGATATAGTTGACAGCGTGTTTTCCTGTATGCAGAATAAGCTAGTTACTGCTGCTGTGGGGCGAGCCCAAAGGGAGGTGCTGATTTGAGGTGGGCTGTTCATTTCGATGGATACATGGAGCCGGGCCTTTGCTGACAAGTTTCTCAAATACCAGCCCCTCAGATCACGCTTGGACAGCCTTGGATATAAGTGCAAGTTGGTGACAGTAGTATTTGACAGTCTCGGCCACGTACATATGGTGAGTGGCCTTCAGATTGCAGAGAGCAAAGCAACTGGCCGAAGTACTGCTCTGTTTCAGCTGTTACTGGCAGCCTTGCTTTGTGGAGAAGGTGCTTTTTGTATCCTTAAAATGCTCTTGTATCCAAGACCTTTAAAATAGTTTTTATCCATCTTAATGTAATGCAATTTGTGGATTCAAATAAAGTATTTAAAATGTGTACGTGTGTGTTTTTCTTCCCCCCCAAAATGCTCCAAGATTATTGTTAACTGATACCCTTGGTACATTTCAGGTTAGGCTCCTCTTACCACACATCATGAAGAACAGGGTGAACCAAAACAATGATTTGCATCAAACATACCGCGATCCAATATAGGAGCTGTCAGTCAGTCAGTCAGTCAGTCAGTCAGTCAGTCAGTCAGTCAGTCAGTCAGTTCGTCAATCAGTCAGTCATTGCACAACATGCCAGTGAGGGAAGAAGCCTGTACCGAACACTGCAGTGGGTCCACCTACATTCCAAAGTCCCTGGTCCCATTAGAGGCAGCTGCCAGTTAAAACGGGGCCTGTGAGCGCCTGCAGCTTTTGCTGCGGTTGTACATCAAGCAGCATCCTGCCAACCGTTTCTTCTCAATGGTAAAGAAAACAAACTGATGTCATGTCAACTGTGTTTTGGCTTTGGGGTAGAGATCATGT